>NW_010410443.1:0-361 GCF_000710305.1 Buceros rhinoceros silvestris | reverse complement strand
GAGCCTCCCCAGGTGGCGGTTTTGAACATACTGCACATCACAACCCAACAGAGAGAAAGAGGAGGACGTCAGTGGGCAGCGAGCTCCTGGATGGGCAGCAGGGCTCAGGCACCCTCAAGTCTTCCAGGAGCTGGAGGGTCTGTGAGACGCCTGGACTCACCTGTACTCCAGGCTCATGCACTCGAAGAGCCGGGTGAGGGTCGGGTCGATGCTCCGCGGATCCGCCGGCTCGGGCTCAGTGCGGTGGTGGCGCCGGCGGGGCAGCGAGTCGCTGTGCGGGGACGACACCATGAAGTGTCCACTGTGGATGACCTGGGAGGGGTTCTGTGCCCCGGCACCGGCTCCTGTACCACCCACCGCC
>NW_010410442.1:8292-13119 GCF_000710305.1 Buceros rhinoceros silvestris | reverse complement strand
CCCCGGCGGGATCTGCCTGCACGTGGACCGGGATCAGGTGTCGGTGGAGTTCTGCTCCATCTGTGCTCGGCGAGCAGCGGCCTCCTTCAAAATGTAGGGTCAAGTACCTGCTGCAAGTACTCGTGGGGTTCTCGCCCCTAGGGGCCTCGCGTCGTGGCGGAGGAAGCAGGCGATGGTGCGGAGGAAAAGAATAAATACAGTGGTGATGGGGTGGTATTGGGGGAGATGCAGAGGAGGGGAGCCTGGCACTTAAGTGGCCAGGGTAACAAAAAGAAAATACCTTGAACGGCACTTTGGGAGCCAGATGGTGGCCTTTGGTTAAAGGTCACGTAAGTCTGGCATGTGGACGGTAGCGGTCTGAGCCTGTTTGGCATAAGAGTCGTGTAAAGCTGTTTACAGCAGTGCGATAATTATCGTGCAAACTGACACGCGCAGAGGTGCCGCCAGAGCCCGTTTGCAGCACTTGGGTGAAAAGATCATGCCGACCTGACGCGTGAAGGTGTGCTCGGTTCCGCTTCGCAGTTGCCAGTAAAGATAACACTGACTACCCGGTCTTGAGTCAGATAATGTCTAGCCTGCTTATCCTGAGGAGCCGAAAATGCTTGCTTAGAAAACCAAACCAAAAACTTCATTAAGACATCGTCACTGGACAGACTTAAGAAAATAGTAATGATCGGCAAAAGAAAGCATGCATATAAAATTGTACTGCCTCTCAGTTAACCATTACTATTAAAACCTCTCTGACAGTTTCTCTTTTAGGTGCTTGCCCTGCCAGGCTCCGTTGTGTAGGGGTTAAAGAACAGTCGTTTTCCACCTCGCAACCTGGTAAGGATCAATATATTCCCATAATGCGGTATCAGACAGCTTGCTTTGCTTAGGCCAGTCTCTTGTAATGGCTGGTTCAGGAAATGATTTCTCTGGTCTTTGGCCTACTGCTCTGCCAAAATGTTTCTAGCTCTGGATGAAAATTACAATCATGTCATTCTGATTAGCAGTTTTCCTCTTTTCATTTTTTAAATGAATATGCACGTAGTAGCCAGTAGATGAGCTACATTCTGAATTAATTAAGAAATAAATGCTTATGCTATTTGAAATAGGAATTTTTTATTAAACTATGTATCTGATGAGCAGAAAAGGGAAAATATGCTAATAAGGGGGATGTGACATTTACAGCCTTTTCTCATAGGGCACTGTCCCAAAAGTGTAAGTAAATTGCTTTTTAAATGAAAAAAAAAAAAAGAATTTGTGACCTGTTGGTTTAAAACGCTGTCTAGTGTTAGGGATGCACGGTACCTTGAAAAAGCCCTTCTCTAGCTTGCTCTAACTCACGATGCAGAGTTTTGAACCTGAGCACTGGTTGTAGCTGTACAGTGGAATCCTAATGTAGAGGAGTCACTTTTTTGCATGGACCTCTAACGAGAGTTGCAGTTTGAAGGGTGCAGTGCATCGAAGTCACTCGTTTCTTTAGGTTCACATAAGTAAATCTCTGTACCCACGCACACTGAAACTCCTGTTACTTCAAAGTAGCTTTAAATTTTAAAGATACTGCATGTATATGCATGTGCTTAATTTTACTGTAGAGTTCTTACTTTAGCCTCTTACAGTATCCAGAAATCTATAACTTTACATCATTATGCACAATTTGGAGATAAATGTGTATCTGGAGGCTAATAATTTGAAAAATGCTCCATAATCAACCGAGATAGGAGGAAAAACAGTTTGACAAACAATAGCGTGTGTTTTCTTGTACTAGTCAGTGTTTCTCCCTATCGCAGCAGATGAGGGGGTTGTTTTTTCAGTTGTATTATAATGTTTATATGTATGTCAGTTGGGGGAAGAAGGATTGTGAAAATGATAATATGTAAAGTGAGGTTTCACAAAGAATAGACTTTCCTAAAACAGTTTCATTTATTAATGTCTTAAAAAAATTTATGTTTAGAGTTATTGAACTCTTGTTTCTTAAAGCCTTGAATTTTGTGTTTAAGGCTAAGTAGAAGGTGAAAACATTGTCTCCTAGTCATTTGTTTGATTGGTGCCAGACCCTCTCAGGTGTTGGTCAGTGTAAAAGGAGTGTGATTTTTCTTTGTGAAACATCACTGTGTGATGAAGTATATGTGTATTTAGCATCCTTGTTTTTCTTTATGCTAAAGTGGATTCAGCTGTGTTGGGGCAGAAGAGACGGGACCAGCTGCTGGCCACATTTCCTGCTTTATTTTAAAAGGTAGTATAAGAAATGAGAATAAAGAGGTAACAGGGCTTTTGCTGTCTTTGGTTTTAAAAAAACAAACATTGAATGCTGGGATCATTTACTGTCATCCAAGATGGTTTTTTAAAAGACAATGTCCTACCAAACAGGTTTTACTCCGCTGTCTGCAGAATCCCATCTGTTCAGGTTATATTGCCAGCACAGAAGACACTTGGTGGGGTATGTGTTACCTTACACCTCTGTGGTGGCATCACAGGACGGTTCAAAGTTTTGGACTTGAACAGTGTAACCCTGCTGTAATCGGTGGGTTACACCAGTGCCGCAGGAGTCAGAGTTAACCACCAAGGCCTGTACTGACTGATACGCAAAATGGAAATCATTGAGCTAGGTTCAGCCTAGGCACAGTCTGCCCAGCGCAGACTTCATGAACATGCTGTATTTTGAAGCTTAACATTCTCGATGAAAAGAGAAACAGTAATGTAGCAAGTCTGGGGTGTTACAGTGGTGGTGTTACAGTTCCTTCAGCCAAGAAGCGTTCTCCAAGTTCAGTTGAATATGCATTTTCTTTTGCATCCCTGCTAAACGGTAGGGGTCAGGGACGTAGTTCTGGTCTCAGTTGCAAACCTGCACATCGCTCTAATTGTGCAACTACCTGTGAGCTGTGTCTGAGAGTAGCTGATTTTCTGACGTGCAAAATGATGTATATCAGTACAGGAACAAGGTCAAGTCCCAAGGAAGAAGGTGGCTGCAGGCATTTTTAGTGCCTACTGAATCATATTTAAACCAAATAGAGGGGAGGAAGTTATTTGAAGCTCTAACCGACTGTACTATCTGTATGGTGTATTATTAATGTAGCTTTTTGAAGTGGAAGCCTTGAAATGACATAACTTAATACTTGAAAATATATTGTAAATGTTTCTTTGTAATTATGTGCCATCCAGATAAGAGTACAATATCGTAATAAAATCAGACTTGGTGATCTTTCAGTTTATGGGCTCAAATATTTATTCATCTTTTTCTTCGCATTATGCCTTGCTTTAATTGTGTGGTTCATTGCACAAAATGGGAAACAGAAAGGGGAGAGTGCTGTTCCTGCTGTCTGTGGGTTAGCAGTTGGGGAACAAGTTAAACGGATCACGGTGTGCAGGAGAAACGTTCTTACTCATCTGTCTTTCGAGTTAATTCTGTGGTGAGGACAAAACGAATATGTTATTCCATAAACCAAAGATAGAGTTGTACTTCTGAGAATCACCACTCCTTGTATTTTACAGTTGTTTTTCTTTCTTAATATTTTATTAATGTGGATATGTTTGATCAATAAACCATGGAGAAGTAGAACACTTACCTAAACACTTCCATGGTCTGTCAGCATCCTCCTCCTTTCTGTCCCATGTTTAGGTTCCGAAGTTTGACTGGTTAAGAATATGCTGTTAAACCATAATCTTTCATCAAATTGTTATTTCCATGCTAAGCACTGGAGTGAGTAACAAAAGGTTTAAGGATGCTGAAAGGACAGAACATTTTATAGCTCCAGAACGAGCCATGCGCTGTGCTCTGATTTCTGTTCATCTTAGATGTTTTATTTGTAGAGAGCAGTTTAGAACAGCGTGCTGGCTTTCAAGCATCCAGGCATCCTAGTGAAAGCAATCTGCACTTGATAGAAAGGAACGTTTCACAAAAAACATTGCTTAAAAGTTCGGAAGCATAGTGGCATGCTCTATCTTTTTGGCCTCCAGTTGTAGACATTTCATAGACATAGTGTTCAGCGCCAAAATTCATGTTTGTTAAACTGAGCCACGTGCCATCCGTGTTGAATCGCCTGGCTGTGCTACCTGCAATTGCCAGCACTGCTCCACCCCGCAGCCACCCAGAGACCATTTAGCATTGAAAAACAATCTCTGCGAACCCTTTACAGTTCGATTCCAGTGCTATGACTCCTAGCAGCACGCTAAATCAGTTCCTCTCCTCTGAAGAGCTCAGCGGGATCCAGGAGGAACACGCAGGTCGGTGTTCCTGCCATCTCTGGCGGGCTAGGGAGGTGATACCAAAGGAAATGTAGGGAACTGTATTCCAACACTTGACATCTCTTGGTGCTTCCAAACTAGCAGATTTCTCATGCCACTTGTCAAAACTGAAAGTTTCCCCTGTGAAACACTGAGATCCTTCACAAAACACAAAGGCCGCCTGTAAATCTACTGATTTTTAAAAACTTATGTTCTGTAGAGCTTGTAGTGAAGAGGTTTTCTGCTAGAACCAGTGATACTTCCTTCGTAGGGTTGTATTTGTTATTAGACAGTAAATGTCGGAAAGATGTATAGTTATGGGAGTTGTTCAAGCGGGCTCTGAGTTTAAAGAACACCCTCTGTAAAGCTGCACACTGACAGGAGTTGATTCTACAGTTTTCCACCCAGTTTAAGTGGGATACACAGATTTGGAGAAATAATTCTGCTTTTCTGCGTGAACAGGAGGATGCTGGAAGCTGGACTGGGGCGGGTGCAGGGGAGATGAGGGAGGGTATCATTGGCAGGGGAATAGATTGTAATGTCAAGTAGCAGCATCAAAAATGGCACATACAGAAGATAAAATTAGTGCTTCTTTTAGATCTTACTGACAGCATCTTG
>NW_010410442.1:0-8171 GCF_000710305.1 Buceros rhinoceros silvestris | reverse complement strand
CCTGCTGAATTTTGAAGCAGTCTCAGTCTTTAACTTACTTTTGAGAACTCTTTTTTCCCCAGTTGTTTAAGGAGAAGTACACTGCACAAAGGGAAAGTTCATTTTTTTATGTACGTGACACCTTTGTGGCCCAGGAGTGTACAGCTGACCTGTGACAGTAGCCATGCAGAACACTGAAAATACGTCTTTGCACTTTGCTATGCTGGAAACAAGTATCAGTCTTTGCAACATCATGAAAACCACTGAGGAATGTGACTTTTTTTCCTTGTTACGTAGAATCTTCACCTTTCACCCTAACAAATGAGTATCTAACAAACTGTGGTCTGTCTAAGTCAGATTGTTAAATATCAGAGCATGAATTTTGATGACTCTGAGAATAATTATCGCTTTAAGTGATACCAAAACGAAAACAGTACACGGAATGGAATAAAGGTGGTTTTGAATCTCACGCTTTACAAAAGCACTGGGATCTGCTTACAGTATCTTATCTAGTTAACCACCCAGCCGTTCATTTTCATTCTTAAAGCTACTACTGCAAAGCAGTAGCTTTATTTTCTGCGTTTATTATCACAGGTAAGTGGTTCTGCTGGTTAAAGTCTGATGGCTTCTGGAGATACCGTAACTCACTGTCCCGTCAAATACTTGCTCTGTGATGATCTCTAAAGCAGGGGCTTAGACGGCTGCCCAGATTCAGACCAGCACCAGAATACCGCACGGTACAGCAGTCCTTTGAATTATGGAAAACTAAACTGCCTGTACATAACCACCCCTGTGGTGGTTGCTGTCTTCGCTGCTTCCTTGTTCAAACCAGGCCGCTGCTCCTGGTTATAGAGAAACAGAGCGCGTGGCAAATCTGTTAGGAAGGCGAAGATCAACATGATGAAACTCCTTCAGTATATGTCTTCCAGCAGTGACAGAGGTAAGAGTCTATGAAGGGTCTCAATGGAGAATTCTTAATTCTCAATAATAATTATTTCTACGTGCATCATCTGGGGGATATAAGAATTTTGTTGAAGTCAACATGATTGTTGGCCAGCGATGGTACAGGTTTCACAGTTCAGACCATAGCTCAGGCTGAGATGATTGCTTCCATAGAAAAAATCCTGGATTAGTTCTCAAACTGCAGAATACACTACAGATGCCTCATACAGCAGAAAAATTAGCAATTTATATTGCTGTAGAACCTACAGTCACCAACGGTAACTGTAGGTTCTACAAGGACAAGCCTGGCTGATAATTAACTGGATCACCGATCTTAATCACGGAGGCGGCTGAGATACAGTGACAGCACCAGCCGTCAGGCTTCTGACATTTCCTCGATCATGAAAAGACTAATGCCAAGGCAAAACCAAACTTTGTGCTGACTCGGCTTTTTTTTTTTTTTGGTCACCTGAGATATGTGTGTATATATAGGTATACGCAGGAAAGACAAGGCTAACATGAGTATCGCTCCTGACTGCAGTAACTTCTCTGCGGTGTATAGTGACCCTCAGAACAACCTTCTCCAGTAACACTAATTTCTACAGCATTGCCTCAGAGCCAATCACTGAGCAGGCACTAAAAATGCTTCCCCCCTCCCCCCCCCTCATTTCTACAGAAAAACATCTGCCCTTACAAAGCTGCTGTTCAGGTGTATACACTAAGCTGGACATACCGAAAACCTTCACTTGCATTTAGGTTCAGAACTGACAAGTGCCAGTGCAGAGTCTTAGCTTTGTTTCTCTATTACAAAAGACAGCAAGCCACAAATTCTTCCTCTGTTTATTACAATTATTACCCCAGGCAACTCTAAAATTGTTTAACTTCATGCTTGTAACTCCTCGGGGTCCCTGCTAGCGTTCATCCGCTGCAGTATTTTGATATATATTCCGTGTTGTTTAGTGGCGAGATACAACCCAGTCAGAGCCTGTATAATAACACCCAAGCTCATCTTTCTGAAGACAGGCTGCGCGGTGGTGAGCCAGTAGCGTAACAGATTTTCTTTCCCTGGCAAGGGAGATGAGGAATACCTAAACAACAGAAACAATGGCAGAAACTTACTTACCTTTTTTTTTTTCCCCAACCAATTTAATCATCAAGATTTAATGTTAAAGTCATAAAAAACATCTAGGTAGATGCTCATGTCTCCTTCCTCTCCTGAGTTAAATTCACCTGGTGGTGCAAATGCTATAAACCATCCTGATGCCTCACCAAGTCTCACCATCCCCTCACCACACCCTGACCGGATCTGGCAGGGTGTTTGGCAGCTGGGCACTGCCCAAGGTCAGGAAGGTCCCTTGGCTGTCCAGCCAAGCAGCACCGAGCAGCAACCTTCCCTGTTTGGTGGGACGGGAGCCGCAGTTTCACAGCCCAGGCACATCATGGGCGGCCCGTGAGGTTCCAGTAAACACAAGCACTTTACAGCGGTCCAGTTTGCAGATCTTATTTGGAGCCTTGGTGTAGCTCTGATGAACTCTGCCTTGTAATTAGACAAACTGAACGTAAACCCCCTTCCATGAACTAAAAGCCTACGAGAAGACAGGTGTGTGTGGACTAAAAACCCACAGCGTTTAAACGGAGGCCTGAAGATCTGACCAGTATGTACATGTCACTTGTTGCAGGTTAATAAGACGTACCTGGCTGCAAGGCTTGCATTCATGGGGAGAGCCAGGAAAACAGGGTAGAGACCACCAATAACAGCCCCTATTAACCCTCCTCTGACGACAGCGCAGACCTCGCAGTTTAGCTCACCTGCACGACAAACAGTGTTTCACTGGCAACGTCCCCATAGCTCCAACCCATCAGCTTATAAGCTGCTCACAACAACGTGGTAACAGGCGTTTGGCAGAATGGGCACACTGTGCCGGTGTGCAAGACACTTGGAAGGGACTCTTCTTTTCGAAAAAAAGATCACTCTATTCCAGCCCATGAAGAACTGATCGCTCTAAAGTTGACCTTCAAATGAAATCCTGCAGATGGGGGAAGCTGAACTGCTCTGTTGCAGTCACTCTTAGGTGCCTTTGGGTGAAGATTACTAAAAGTCAGTCACATTTAACAGAATTTTTTTATAAACATGTACATAGACATACGTGTCTCCTTTCCCACTCAGCTTCTGGCACTCACTGCTGCCCGATGCATTAGACGATAACCCATTTTTCAAACCCTGCTTTATAAACTGAGATTGTTTCAAGGCCACAACAGTTGAAGACTATTCTGCCAAGAGGAAAAGCTCCTCTAGCATAACATTGCATACAGAAAGCAAAGCCCTTTCGAAAATAAGGAGTAATAAGGTTTTACCTAAAAATATTGGTTCACGCACAAAAACTTCATAAACTGCTACTGTTGAAAGGAAGGGAACAACAGCCATGGGCAGAGCAGACACTATGGAAGCCTTTCGGACATGTAGGATGCTCCTGAAGAAGTTATTTGCCGCTAAGCCGCATAAGCTGGAGTTTGCCCCGAGAAAGTATGATCCATGAAGACAAAGGTTCCTGCGAAAGAAAGAAAGTCGTTTCAGCAATTGAGAACTGTAAAAAAGGTGTGGTTTCCTCAGTGCTACGGTTCGCTTGCGAATATCCTGCAGCGAGGGGTAAGGGATTTAAATCTCTGGGTGGCGCAAAACAGAGTAACTAAATTCAAAAGCAATCAGTACAACATCCTTTGCTATTTGCCAGAGCTTACACACACCTCCAGAACGAGGTGACAGAAAGGCTGAGAAGCCTTTCTACAATATTTTCTAAATTATTATTTTGGCTAATGGAAACTTAATGAATTCCTTTCCTAATTAGCATCTTCCTAATGAAAATGTTTTCTCAAAAGAAATTGGTAATAAAATATCTATACTCACAGCTAGCTCCTGTAACGAGCCTTGGTTCTAGCCTGCCGACCCAAGAGCTTACAGACAGATCCAGTGGGACAACTCTGGCACCCGAGATCTTGCAATAACCACCTCAGCAGCTGCTGGCAGATGATTTGTAGTGAATCTGCAGGCTGAAGGGCTTTAATCCTCCCTTGCACATGGAAAATGTGAATAGAAGGTCCTGCCTTGCTAGGAGGCCACGCTAGCTACAGGTTACGTACCAGCTGACAGAACTGGAGTGTCTATTTTCCCCTCGATAACAGAGGGACTGGATTCCGTTATCTGCCACGTCTTTAATTACCACTTAGAGCAGCTAGACTCTGTAATGTGACGAAGGCAGAACTGAACCACATTTGGGCAGCAACATTCGGCATTTAATATCTTGACAAACAGTTCCCATTTGAGCACGTGCCACCACAGCAGGTAATGCAAGAGAGGGAATGGAGAAAAGTGCCAACTCTAGAAGCTGGATGAGCCGTTTGTGCTTTATTTTGACTTGCAGAAAGAAGTTCTGCGTTTTCTTTAGCATTATACCTGGCGTGAACAGTTGATCAGTGGAAATAACTCTTTGCTTTAAGTTTCCACAAATTTAAAATTCCTGAAGTGACAACTATAGCCAGGCAAAGCACTTAACACTCCAATTCTGAGGCTGTGCCGGTGTGATTTAGTTAAAAACATACTTTTGAAATGTGTCATGATTTGGATTTACCGCTAAAGCCCCAAAGGAAATAAAATGCTTAACTGGTCACAAAATATCTGGTCACCGGGCCAAATATCATGTTTATTTGCAGAATTATCAAATGTGACTATCTCAAAACCCCTTAGTAATTAAAATACATGATTTTTAAAAACTCTTCTACATTTTAGTGCTTAGAGTAACATTGAGCACTGACAAACCATACAAAAAAGCCTTCAGAGATGGAGGTGTTAATTCTGTAAATCAGAAAACATTAAAAACATCTGACATCAATGAATAATTCTTGGTACATACCAGATTTTCACACACTAGCTTTTCTTTGAGTTTTTTTTTTTTTGGCAGGGGGGTGGATTTGGTTTGGGGCATGGGCACTTGTTTGGTCTTGATTTTTTTGTTTTATTTTAAAATTTAGTACTAATTCCCCAGGGTTAAAAACAAGAACTCTGGTGAGCAGGAACTCTCTCCCTCTGCCTGTGGGATGCTCCCTTCTTCCCTTCCAGCCATTTCTGACTTTCCCTCTGGATGCACAAACTCCAAGCCCTGCCAGGACAGTTTCAAACCAAAGCACACGCCTTGGCAGCTCTTTCCTTCCAAGGCCCAGCCGTCCCTCCAGATGTTAAAACATCACCACCACCGAGGCATCTGCCTCCCCCTTCGCTCCCCAGCTCTTCTGGGGTAGGAGAATGTTGTACATTGAACGTGAGCGCAGCAGGTCCTGTGCAAAGCCACACCACTACCTGCACTGCAAGGAACAGAGCCTTGGAGTTTCCTTTCCCACCTGCGTGGGGGGAGGCCCTGTGTTACCACCAAGCAGGTTGTTCAGCCAGCAGTTCAGTTCTAGTTTAAAAAAAAAGTTTCCCATTACTCTGATTTATACAGAGGTTATGCAGGATGATCTGCAAGTGCACCCACCTCCTTACAGAACCAGCTCAGGTCCAGTCAGGTTTTGCAGTGAAAAGCAACATCACAAAACACAAAAAGGTTGTTTGCAAGGCCCAGAAGGTATTTAGCTGGTTTCGTGCTGCACAGAACCCTGCTGCTGAGCCTGCACGACTCTGGCTGACTTGTCCCCTACCACCACCTGGATGCCCCAATCTCGCCTTTCTGCACCGCTCCCTGTGCCAGGATGAAATGCAGGAACTGGCAGGTTGATGCTCACTCAGTTCTGGCCCCAGGCCAACCCTGCGGGGCACCAGATGACGCCAGCAGAATCACAAGTGTATCTGCCTTATGCTCTCCAACATTTCAGCTTCCTAGAAAATGTATTAGCTCTAGCACAGGACTGTGTGAACACTCAGAGCCAGTCAGGGCTCATCAGCCATCCCAGAGCCTTAAGCGCTGGGGAGCATGTGCCAGAAACCTGCTGCGCAGGACCAGAGATAACTGTGAACTGACCATACTTAAAATACACAGAACAACTTTTCTGTTCGGGACAATAAAAGCATCTTCACAAATATTCTATAACTGCAGGAAAGATTCCCAGTATAAGAGTAAGGGAAAAGAAAAGCCTCCAAAAGACTTGAAACGTTTGATGCACTTATCTTCATTTATTTTGCCAGCACTTACTGATCTGCTTTAGGAAGCTCATTGAGCATGTTTCGTATGACTTCCACCCGCTTCAGTCTGTCCAAATATAGTCTTTGCCGTGGAGAATCTAGTTCAAGAAACTCTCTTCCTGTCATCTTGAAGTCCTGGATCATGAGGAACAAACAGACAAATGTAATCAAAGTTACACAGCCCCAGTACATATCAGATAAACATTTTGTCAACCACAAATGCACTTCCTGTTTTTCACGGCAGAGTTTTCAGATGCAGAGGGCACAACCCAGCTGCAGAAGTCTTTGGTATTTTTGCCTACATGAACCCTAACAAACTGCTTGCTGAACTGATGTTGCAGCTCTAAGCCAGCTTCAGTATGTGCTGTGATGAAAACGGACCATCTTACTCTCCAAACCCTCCTGCCCCAGCCCCTCTAGCCCCGAGGCTGTAGAGCGGCTTGGGTCAGGAAACTCACAGGTGAAAGCTGCTCAGGGGAACAGCTGGCAGCGCACTTGTGTTTTCCAGCTGGATCACCCTCTAACACAACCAACCCCAATGCCGGCAGCACAAGGGAGGAACTAACCGGACAATGGCTTTTGGCAATGCTCCAGGTCTAAATTCCCTGAACTGTCAAATAGAACCATAAGAACAAAACAAATAAATCCACACTTTGTAAAGATTTAAAGAAATCATGAAGATATCTACTCTGCTTTTATATTCCACACCTGAGGACACTTCTTATTGGTACTCTTAGACAGAGACATAGATCAAGTCAGAACGTGCACTGCTGTATTGGGTTTGCGTGGCAAGGTTTTGGCAGAGGGGGGCTACAGGGGTGGCTGCTGTGAGATGCCAGAAGCTGCCCTCATATCTGATAGAGCCAGTGCCAGTTGGTTCCAAAAGGGACCTGCCACTGGCCAAGGCCAAGACAGTTAGCAACAGTGGTAGCCCCTCTGTGACAACACATTTAAGAAAGGGTAAAAACTGCTGCACAACAGCAGCTGGATGAGAGGAGTAAGAGTATGTGAGAGAAACAACTCTGCAGACACCAAGGTCAGTGAAGAAGGAGGGGGAGGAGGTGCTACAGGCACCTGAGCAGAGATTCCCCTGCAGCCCATGATGAAGACCATGATGAGGCAGGCTGTGCCCCTGCAGCCCACAGATGTTAATGGTGAAAAAGCAGAAATCCACCTGCAGCCCGTGGAGGACCACACACTGGAGCAGGCAGATGTGCCCAAAGGGGGCCTGGACCCCATGAGAGAGTAGGGCCTGCGCTCCCTCCCACACAGGACTCAATGCTAGAGCTGTCTCCTGTGGCAGGGACCCCATGCTGGAGCAACGGATGAGTGTGAGGAGGAAGGATCAGCAGAGACCTGTGATGAAGTGTGTGATGAACTGACCTCAACCCCCATTCCCTATCCCCCTTTGTCACCCATGGGGAAGAGGTAGAGAAAGTTGAGCCTGGGAAGAAGAGGTAGGGAGGAGAAGGTGTTTTAAGATTTGGGGTTATTTCTCATTATCCTCCTCTGATTTGACTGGCAAAATTAAATTAAATTAATTTCCCCCAAGTCTAGTCTATGCTGTCCACACTGGTAGATGGTGAGTGGTCTCCCTGTCCTTATCTCAATTCATGAGCTTTTAATCACTTCTCCCCCTGTCCAGTGGGCAGAGGGGGAGTGATAGAGTGGCTTGGTGGGCACCCGGCAGCCAGCCAAGGTCAACCCACCACCACAGCTTGTGATTATCGCTGGTACTTAGTGATCCAAACGCTTCCTCCCAGATGGTTCTGCTCGGAGGAAACGTTCCCAGACTCACTTCGCTGGTCATACTTACCTTAAGTTTCTTTCACAATTTGCAGGCCGCTTCCCGCGCCCGTCTGCAGGGCTGTGCTTGCTGCTGTCGGGGCTCGGTGGGACGCAGGAGCAGGGGAAGCAGGGACCGGCAGGCAGTGGGTCAGCGTGGCGGGGCCCGGTCTTGAGGCCCCTCGCTTCTGTCCCGCCTCGGAAGAGGGTCTCCAAACCGGTTCTTTAGCTGCACCGCAGGCACTGAGGCACGGAGCTGTAAGTAGCCAGGACAGGCAGGACCCCCCCGCCCCCC
>NW_010410441.1:0-1035 GCF_000710305.1 Buceros rhinoceros silvestris | reverse complement strand
GGCAGGGCAAGGCAACCAGAGCAGGGCGAGGCAACGGGAGCGGGGTAGGGCACAGGAACTGGCTGAAACAGAGAAGCAGAACTAGGGGCACGAGCAGGCTGATGGTTTATCGCCAGTCCCACTCACCACGGCACATGAGGGACAGACGCGAGGAAAAAAGGCCAAACTCGGTGATGACACCGAAAAACTCTAAGTTCCTCCCCATCAAGAGACAACCACCAGAGCGCACCACGCATACACCGAGGGGAGGAGACCTAATTCACATAGGAAGCGGGACAGGTTATAGACATGTATTAGGTGATACAGAAACATTTTGAATACGTATGCTTTGCTACTTTAAATAAGGGTCATTCATTGCCGATCGGGGTGCGAGCATGTTAACACGGAAACACCCTTTTTGCTGCACCCAGCACTGCAGAGGCAAAATAAAAACATACCTGCTTAACAACCTATCCAGGTTGTGGAGTTTGATTCCATGAAACACCTCTGCAGTGCTGCGATGAAGGACTCCTCTGGCCGTCTAGACGCAGGTAAGGACCCCCAGCAGACATGGGGGCCATAGCAAAGGGCTCCTCGGGCATGGTGTGGGACTCCAACAAGGACCGTGCAGCTCAAGGCAGGGCTCCTCTGCAGCAGCCTGTACATGGGCTCCAACAAGAGCCTGCAGGCACACAGAAGGGCTCCTCTACAGCGATGCGATGAAGGACTCCGGTGGGAGGCTGGACAAGTGCAAGGAGGCCCACGAGACCTGGGGATGGTAGGGAAGGGCTCCTCGGGCATGGTGTGGCTCCAAAAAGGAACGCGCAGCTCACGGCGGGGCTCCTCTGCAGCAGCCTGTGCACAGGCTCCAACAAGAGCCTGCAGGCACACAGAAGGGCTCCTCTGCAGCGATGCGATGAAGGACTCCTCTGGGCTTCAAGACGCAGGGAAGAAGCCCCAGAAGACACTAGGGATGCAGGAAAGGCCTACTCGGCCATGCTGTGGGGCTCCAACAAGAAACACGCAGCACAGGGCAGGGCTCCTCTGCAGCAGCCT
>NW_010410440.1:28363-31142 GCF_000710305.1 Buceros rhinoceros silvestris | reverse complement strand
CCCTTGCCCGGCCCGGAGCGCAGGCAAGCCCTGCCTCCCCGCCCCAGCGCAGCTCGCACGACCGCTGCTCCCCACGCCGGGCATCACTGAAGCCGCCTCGCTATTCTGCCCGGGTTTTCTCCAAAGCCGTCTCCGGCCTCCCAGGACGCGGCTGTGAAGCACAGGGAGCCTTAAACAGGCAGAAAGGCTCAAGGCATGGCCAAATACCTCGCTCTGAAGGAACGGAGAGGGGCAGGGCCCGTTCTGCCTGCACTGAGCCTGCAGAGCCCAGCAAAGGAAGGGGCAGCCAGAGGTAATACATCCCAGTCAGCGGTAGAAACAACCCGTTTGGGATGAAGATAAGTTTCCTACCCCACGGAGGGGGAGCGTCACCTGAAGCTGAGCACTGTCATGTACCATGCTCCTCCTTGCAGTGATTTACACGGGGCTGCCAGGAGAGTACCCTTGGTACTCTGAGCAGCTGGTGCTGCTTTCTAATGGAGCCCTGTGCCCCCACACCTCATGTCTACCCCACGCCCCTGTTTCCCAACCCTAAACCCAGTCACAGTATGTTTTTTATAAGAATCTGCTGCCCTGTTAAGAATCCAAATTGGGCTTTCACTAGGCAAGTGGCCAGCTAAGCATGGACAACGCCTGAATCTTGACTATCTGCTGCTGGGGGCTATAAAGCATAAAGTTGATATTAATCTTGCCAGGGTGATGATACTCAGATACGACCAGCAAACAAAGTGAGCTTTATAGCTTCAACAATGATGAGCTGAGTTCTGACATTTTACACTCCAATTGCTTTGGGCAGGATGGCAAGATGGATAATAGAGAGCAGAATTTGGCTTTGAAAGTACAATGCGTACCGTGCCGGTCAGCTGTTTTATCCCGTCTACATACTTCCATACGAGGTACATGAACTAGCACATAGCAATCTCCCTGCCTTAGAAAAGTGTTGTCAAGGCTGAAGTCAGGTTCCTACATCTCACTTATCTACTGTGGAATATGGAAAATGGAAAAGGAACAAATCAGTAAAAGAAAAAGGCATTTCTGGGTCCAGGTTATTGAACACGATCCTGCAATAATAGATTGTTTCACAGGGACAGGTCATTCAAAAGCTGCAAGTTTCACACCCGTGACTGTTCCTTGATTTCTCGCTGCTGTGTTTGTGCGCCAGGGGTTGTTTACAGATGTGCTGGGCTCTCAGGCAAAAACACAGGTCAATCTACAGAATGTTTTTGCACAGAGACAGCACTACAGAATATTCAGTGCGTGTGTGGGGGTGAAAGGAAAGAAAAAACAAAAACCAATAACAGGTCCCAGTTATTTTCTGTTGGACACTCAGTATTAACAGATAATTCTGGTTCATCTCCTCATTCTTTCTCAGATTACAAAATGAAGTTATGTCCTGGTGTAAACAAGCACATAAACACCCAAGAGCAGCAGTAAGAGAATACTCATAACTAATTAGTGAATTACATAGAAACTGCAGCATGGAGAGTTAATTAAAAAAAATAAAATAAACCTATCAGGATCTCAGCTCGCTCTTAAAAGCACAAAATGAGAATGTGTTGGGACACATAATACTACAAAAACCAAGTACCGAAAAACAGAAGCATTGGGGAAAAATAGGGATTGCTTTTATAACACAGGGCTTCCTCCGAACGCACGCAGAGTTGGGCTGGCTTTGGGCTATATTAGGAAAAAGTAGCATTTGAACTTGACCTCACAACCTTGAGACTGTCCTTTCTAACATAATTTTGGTAGCTGATCATGTGAACAGTGCGCACACATGTTTGTTCACAAACACCGTGTTAAGACATTTAAGACATGAGAAATATTTTATCGTTCTATTATTATTTAGGAACTGTAATTGGGAGATTCTTTGGAGATCTATATTTGTATTAAAAGTCAACAAATTATTACTAGACAAACATATTCAACTTACTCATATTCATCCTTGTTTCAATTCAGAATAACAAGAAACATTAGGAAAATGCAGGATAAGCAATATGCTTCACGATTTAGAACCCTCCTGCAGTTCTGTAAAACAGATTAATTTTTACTTGCACTGAACACACAAAGACAACACTGGAAGAGGAATGCGCAGCAAATCTGCGTTGTTGTAATTTCTCATTTAAGCATAGCCAGTTTTTAGCTAATCTGAAAAACTTCAGCTCTTCAGCTTTCTAATTTATTACAACCAAAAAGATTTATCTACACATTTGAGTTTAATCCCTCCCAAAATACACATATACACAAATACGCTCTTTCTTCCTTGGGGCTGGACTCTGATACCTCTGCTGAGTAACACCGAAAGCCAGCTATTTACAGTTCCGGTCAAGCAAGATGCTTTTTCTTGTACGTATGACAGTAGAGGAAGATTATTCCTGAATCTGACCATCTCTTCTTTAAATTTTATTGAGGTACGGTCAAGCCTTACCATCGATGTTTAAAGACATCCCACTGATTTAAACATTTAGCTGTTAATAAAGACTCGATTCAGTGGTGCCGAAGTCAGTTGTTGTAGAGAGCTGGAGGCACTCGGGGTCCCTGTGGAGTCACTCTAGAAGGTATCATCTGGATAGAGGTGCAGATCAGGGCGCCTTTGCTCTTGGCAACACACAAAGTCTCACCGGCGATATCACCTCATCAGCAACCGGAAAAGAGAAGTTGCCCAAACCTGGGATTTTCAGCACACTCCAGCGTATGTGGTGGCTGCGCATATTCCATATATAGAAGGAAAGTGTGCACAATACTTTAGGTGCTCTAAAAGCAGATTTATCTTCACTCT
>NW_010410440.1:19744-28172 GCF_000710305.1 Buceros rhinoceros silvestris | reverse complement strand
AGAAAGCTTCTAACTGAGCGGAGTTTAGTTGCTTTCCATCTCTGTAAATCTAACCATAGGGGTCTCTTGAAAGAAAATTGCTAAGAATTTCCAACTGGACTATGTAATCACAGCGCCTGGTATCAAGAGAAGGGGGAGTGACATGAAATCACTGACTTGTGACATACATTCCTCAGCAACAGCAGCTGCTGCCTAATGACAGCTAATAAAGGGAATCTTCCCTTGACAGAGCTGCATGCCTGCAGTGGGACTGGAATGTGTCCCAGATAAATCCACTGATAACCTAGGAAGCAGAGATCACACCCAAAGAGTATAAAAGACAAGCTTTAGGAGAGAGAGGCTAGGACAAGGAAGAGAGAGACCTGAAGAGACATCTCAGAAGAAACAGCTTCAACTTCCCTATTCCCAACGAACCCAGAGCCATGGACGCTAAAGGCTCATTTTTCCGTGGCTTCCTCTTGCTGCTGCTCATCCAACTCCAGTTCAGCAGAGCCAACCCTATCTACAGCCTCAGCCCTGCCAAAGAACTGACCAGCATGGAGGTGAGGACTCTTTCCTTTTCCAAGGTTAAACTACTGGGGTGCTTAGCAGAGTGTGGGGTGGTGGGTTTGCCTTTCTTTCGCACGGTTGGATAGCCACATCAGCAATCACACGCTGAGGGACAGAGTCTCAGCTCTTCACAGGGGTTCAAAGAGCCTCTACAGAGCAATACCCTCCAGTGCTGGGTTCACTTGAGCTCCTGGGTCGCAGTGGGAAACAAAAATGTTGTGGAATGTCTGCTTTGGGTTTTTGGTTCTTTCTCTCTTAAAGATCCACCTTCCTGGGAGCAAAGTCCCAGAAAGGGGGAAAAAATCATCACAGTAGCTCTATAAGAACAAATAGAAAATTTTCCCGTTTATCCTGGTAAAGGGCAGGAACAGTGAAGCGGAACAGCCGTAGGGCTCCGGCTTTGGGGATTTAAGAGGAGTGGCTGCATGTGGATGGGAGAGGAGGAGGTAAAGCAGAACACCCAAAGTCCAACTTTTAGAAAAGTTGCTGGAGGAATAGTGTGATCATTTAGTGTGACTCATCCAGAAAAGCTTTGTGAGCTATGAAATTACCAGTTGTGTATTTCGATGAACGATAGAGAACAGCCATTGTTGCGGCACTCTACAAGCTCAAGACACAGTCTTGCAAGACGAAGGCTGAAAGCCCAAACCTTTTCTTGAACTGGTACCAGTGACCAGCTTCACACAGCATCCCTAAGGTCATTAGGACAGTGCCAGCCGGAGCTCAAACTGCCCTGTGGTTCTGGGCTGTTTCCAGCAGCCAGCTGAGGGGCAATTTCCAAATGCCTTCACTGTCAAACAAGCTGTAAGGCTCACTCCTCTCCACTCTGCTTCTGGAGATGGACAGTTAGATTCTTTTAACCAGCTGAGCTGCCCTTGAGGAGGTTATCAGATCCCTGTTACACAACGCTTTAAAAATTACAGAGTGTGGTACCCAGGAATATGTCACACAGCAGCACACAGGTATTTCCAGGGAGATGCACGTTACTTTAAGGAAGAGCAATCCTGTAACTCCTGGGGCAGAGACAAGTGAAAACACCAAGAGCTTCTCCAAGTGGTGTCCACTGAAATAGCCAGAGGTGACAAGCAAGCAGATGATGGTCTTAGCCAAAAAAATATGAGAAAGCCAACAGCTGGCAAACAGTATTGCCAGCAACTTCTGAGAACATGGGAGACGACCACGGATTCCAAGGTACTTTGAGATTGTACCATTGGTGGGTTGAGTAGTAACTCCCTGTGCAACTCAGACCTCTGCCAGGAGCTCTTCTAACCTTGCCAGTAGGATACACTTTGGCGGCAAGCATCTTCATTCAGTTCTGAGCTAGAGCTACCCATCGATAGAATTAATGTGAACAGGGATTTACTGCAGAGGACAGAGCTCGAGTAAATGCCAGCGACGTCAGGATCCAACCCAACAGTCTCCCTAGGGCTGGCTATGGGACCATTAATGAATGTACAGTAGGATGACTGGAAGAGACAGCAAACGATCACAAAACTAGGAGTTTCATGAAATTAATCCTTCTCTTGTAGGCTCTGCTGCAGAGACTGGAGGATAAGTTTGCACTGTTTGAAATTCTGGAGTCCAATCCTGACCTGCAAGAACCCAAAACCCATGAAGAAATCCCATCAGAACTCACAGATGACAATGATGACCAGAAGGCTGAACCCAGGCCAGCACCCAGCATCCCTCTGTCCTACAGCGATCTCTTCCTCAAGAGGCTGAGGGGGCTGCAGACGCCCAGGATGATGAGAGATTCTGGCTGCTTTGGGAGGAGAATTGATAGAATTGGCTCTCTGAGTGGAATGGGGTGCAATGGTGAGTCCTGTCTAAGGCGTTTCACTGAACAGAACAAGAACAGACTGCATCCCTGCCACGTGACAAGGGCAGAGCAGGTTCTCGTTTATGTCTTTAGTAAGACAGTTTGAGAAAGGGATTAATTTTAGCCTAGTATTTAAGCTAGTACTGGTCTTTCAAAAGAAACCCTCTGTCTGCAGCCTGGTAGGTAAAAGCTCTGCTAAACAGTGCTGGCATATGCCGAGAGAGACACAGATTCTAGTAACATTTATTTCACCTTTGGCTTGCAGGTTCCCGGAAGAATTAGGACAAGCTCCCTATCCCCTGCTCTGAAGAATGCTTTACAGTACCTGTTCCTCCCCAGATGAAAGCCGGACGCTTTCTAAGCTCTTCAACAGAAAGTTATTGCTATTTTTATTTATTTATTTATTTATTTATTTGACTTTTTTTTTAAAAGAACATTTCTTACTCTAGCACAAAGAGACCATCTTTAAATAAAACTAACACGTTAGACATCTATGCTGGACCTCCATCCTGTCTGTTGCATTAAAATTTCTTGCATTTTCCAAAAGTTAAAAGGCTATGTTTGGTTGGTACTCTGGTACCCACAAGGCTGGATCGATCTTACATGAGATGGAGAAAGTACGAACTTGGTACAAACGAAAATGAGTTTTTCACTAGAGTTTTCCCCTCTGCACTAAGAAATTGTAACCGTTTAGCAGGAAAAAAGCTTGCTCAACATTGAAGGACCTCCTGAGTCCTCCTATAGACAGGGCTTCAGTAACAAGAGCGTCCTTTTGCTAGTATAGATTATTCATGTGAAGGGAACTGCCACAAATCCCTGACGTAAGCAAAATTTGAGTGAAAAATAAGAAAAATTGTAACACTCCACAAGTGTCACCCTAACCAGAGGGAGGAAAGGGAATTCATTGTACACGCTTTCTAGCACTGACCAAATAAAGGTTACGAGCATCAACAGAAAGATACATCATTAGCTGTGTCTTGTTTCACTCTGCACGTGGCTGAGGTGCTGATCCCCAGTGTTTCTTGATGGATCCTCCACAGGCTTGAGTTCCGTCACAATATTTCTCACGAGGGCAGGTGGGCTCTAATTACAAAGCAGCTTGTACATAACATTTAGCACTTTCTGGGAATGGTCCCTCATAAAGTTGTTCTAAACATGGCTAATGGGAACACTGCAGGTCTGATAAAGGTTTCATTTAAGCCTTTGGAGGTAGATTTCACATCTATGGTTTGAATTTGGCCCAAACCACATTCTCTCCCTCACAAACAGATGTATTGCCAAGACCACATCCAGCTATCACCCCAAGGACCAAATAGCTGGGACTCAGACACAGCAATGGCAGTGAGCCCAGGGTCAACACAACTGTCCTGTGACTGCACATACTGCTAGGAACTGCGTTATTTTGAGCATCTGATTTTGGGTCTTGTTCCCAGCATCCATTACTCAATGGATTACTCAAGCAACCCGGAAAGCTTGCCCAGGGCCTAAGAACACAGCAGCATCAGGAGAGACTCAACTGCAGGGTCTAATTCTGACTTTGCTTACGCATATGCACATCAACAGAGGATTGATACTTGGCAGGCGGATGTGCCAGAGCCATGCCAGTGGTTGACAACAGCTCTCAGGAACCATAGCTACGGTGGGAACATCAGTTTGAGCACCGAATGGCACACAACTCCCTGTATGGCTGACACAGCCTCTGAGAGGCACCAGCATGCTCCCTGGTCAATTGATTCCCAGGTCCTGACTCCCAGCAGCTACTATGAGATATCTCTGCAGTGAAAAGCTACAGTGACTTTGCATTTACTCAGAGATTTCACAAATTAAGGTGGTGTGAAGTCACCCTTTGGGGAGCCTTTGTGGGGACAATGGGGCTTTGTCTTCTCAAAGAGGCTTTCCAAACACACCCCTGCAGATGCCTGTTTCCTGCTGCAGCAAGATGGGAACCTGCAGGTGGATGTCTCCACACTGGTTACAGGCAATAGCCTGATTTCCCATGTGCTGCTACAAAGGAAAGGAGAAACAATCCTCATACTCTTAACAGTAACAGCCCTCGCTGGAGCTGAATTTTACGCAGTAAAACTTGCATAGACACTGTAAACTGTCCCTCCCTGTCAGCCCCTTATGGCATAAAGCACTAATGAGTTCACTGGAATGTGCTAAAAATGGCAAGAAGAGTTGGTGCTGCCTGACCCAAAGCCAGGTGGGTCCAGTATTAACAGCAAGCCAGTTCCTGGTGGAACAAGTCTGTATTGGCTTGCAGGCAGTATGTTAATAGACCCTGTGGTCTGGGAAAACCTAACTGAAAGCAGGCAATCTAGGAAAAAAGCGTCTGTGTGGCTGGATTTTTACTGCTACTCCCATAAACACACTGAGCTGTAAAGCTCCCCCAGGGAAATCTCACAGTCAGGTCAGAGTAGAACTGCACACAGAAACAAGCACTTGGAAAAGCTGAAAGCGAGAAACTCAGCACTGATGTGCTCTACAGGCAAAAAGCATCACCTCCAAGGACAAGCAAAGCTACCACTGTTGCCTTGAGAGCACAGAACAGTCTTGGGAACAACCAGTCCTGAACAAGCACACAGACAAAAGCAGTCCACTGCTCATGGAGAAAGCAAGGACATCTGAAAGCACCATGTCTCCCTAGAGCTGTGTTGATGCTTTCTAAAGAGGGTATAGAAAGACTGTGCCCGAGAGGGGGCATGTAGTGCAACAAAAAGTTCCACTAGGAACTTTCTTCCAGCAAGGCAGGAATTTCAGCCTGTAGGTGCAGAAATGAAGGATCCTGGAGTGAGCTAGCATGTGAATTAATTTATCACCTCTTTCACAAAACAGCCACATATGCTGACCCAGCAGTATCAACGGGAAGTGCCACAGCTCTGTTCTCGCTGCAGTCAGCTGGCTGACCAATACAGCGGGGGAGGAAAAAGAGACACAAGCAGTTACCACAGCATGGGATGCATTAAGTGTACATGTTCTACCTTACTTGGCAGCAACCTGACTTGTGTTCGTGGCTCAAAGATTCAAAGGGCAGTCCTGTTGTCCCCTGTCAGCTGCTAACCTGACAGCCTTTTATTTCTGCTGCTGCTGCCATCACTGCAGTGGATTTGCTCAGCTACACATACCAGCTAGGAAAGGATGCAGCTATTCCTTTGAACCAGGCTCTGCTCTCTTCCAGCAACAGCCAGTTCTCCACAGACCCCTGTCTAAATGTGAAGTAGCTTCCTTCAGGTCTCTAGCAGATCCACCTTTGGTGCCTGTAAATTTCGGAAACTAATCCTGGCAGAACCTTCTGGAGGAAATTATGGGATTCGGCTGAAGAAGAAACAAGCAGTATCAGAACCCTGTGAGGGCATGAACTGAAGATACGTTAATCTTTAGTTCTCCGTTAATTCCTGCTAAGTCTTCACACCTATCCAAGGCACATCCCTAGTCTTTCAAACTTCCCCTAGGGGAAGGTAAGGATGGGGACATGTCAATAACAGGGAAGAGGCTAGCAGCCATGCAACCAAACAAGCACTTCAGAGTTTTGCTTTACAAACTGTTCTGTGAGTTAGCTCAGGAACAGGCTAGTGTAGCTTGTAACTGTAAACAATTCAGAAACAGTCTAACCACAGGATGCCTTTGGGACGAAGCCATCACTGCAAAGCAAGAGCTGATGATATCATCAGCTAATGGCAGCTAGGTTCCAAGCAATACTCAGCACTGAGTATGGTGCAGGGCCCTGAGACCCCGCCCTCCTCCATCCTCTCAGGCAGAGTGATTTATAAATCTTAATCAGCCCCCACAACACTGCACCGAGGATGCATCCAAGTGCTATCATGAACCTTGTGTAAAGGAAGAAATATCCTAGAGGGATCAGAGAGGGACCAGGCTGACACCCTCCACCCAGCTCTAATATTTGCCACCTCCTGAAACACCAGACTTCATACTCACTTCCTAATAGCTCCTGGAGGTTGCCCTGACTGGCGGTGTGTAATTCAGCAGCTTTCTTTCCTTTGAACTCTGAAATCCTGTAATTACACTGCACGCTGCATGCACACTGTAAGGCACGAGCCTCATTTGGAAAAGTACTCTGGCTGGCATGGTTTTTTGTTTGGTTTTTTTTTTTTGCAAATTATAATTGAGGATTTCTTCTCCCCCTCAGACACTGCACTATCCCTTTCCCGCTTCCCACTAGATTAAATGTTTCACTGAAATCCCTCTCTGCAGGCCAGAACACCGAGAAAAGCTGTCACCACTGCTTTGTTTCTCTAAGAAATCCTGTGAAGTATAGAGCACAGATTCTCACTGCTGCAGGGAAGCACGGAGCTGTGCCAATTTGCATAACAATCTGGCCATAGCCAGATTGCTTGATTTACTTTCACTGAAGCTTGGCCCCCAAAGGTCTTTGCTGATTGACATCTGCTTGATAAGTGTGTCCCAGTCATCCTGGGCAGCAGCTCTTTACAGATGATGTACACTGGCACCATGCCCAAATAGGGAGGCTACCAGCAGCATGGTCATACAGCTCAGAATCTAGCAGAAAGCCTGCTGACAACTCTGCGTGTTGAGAACAGCCTCTCCTCGAGGCTCTCACATGCTTACCCAGAGGTACAGCTCCCATCAGACAGCTGGCACCCAGTTGTCCCTCACGTGTCTCCATTTTCACACCGAAGAACGAAAAGTCCAGAGACATTGCTGAGAGATAAAGGAAGGTGGATGTATTCTGGTGCCTTTCTCAGACCTTTGACGTGTGAAACGTCTTGAGGCAAATCAAGAGTTTCTTGCAGCAGATGTCCCTGTGCTGTCATTCTTGGCTGGAGCTGAACCATTGCCACTCCAGTGACAGCTGCTATGGACAAACACCTTTAAAAGGGAACCTTGTGCTGGCTCAAATCCATTACCGAAGCAAGTGATAGAATGCAGTGGGCTCTGCTCTTTGAGTCTCATTTCTGCCATGATTGCAAGAATATCAACAAGAAGTCTCAAAATCAGTCTCACAGTGAGAAGGAAAACACCAGAGTGAAACAAAAAGGCAAGAAGAAACTTATAGACCACACACAGGATTGGTCAGAAAACAGAAGATAGTGAGAAGGCAGCTGGGCTCAGGCCTGCTATTCTGCCAATTGGAAAGAAGCAAAAGAAAGATAAAATCAGCGTGTGAAGTCAGCCATGCCACAGAGATACTCTCTATATGGGTTCCAGGCTCCTGCTCCTAGATGCTTAAGAATCACTAAACCGTGTGTTAAACCATACACGGCCCATGTAGCAACTTGTGCTTCTGTTTCTGTAGGTTTGAGCGAGCTGGAGAAAGGAACATCCTGCTTAGTTTTAAACAGTGATCTCAACGTCTAAACCTCACGCACTGATACCCCTGGCTTCCTGGACAGCAGGGGAACTCACTGCCATATCATTCCAGCTGTGAACAAGCTTTTGCACACACTGCATTTGAAAAGCTGCGGTGGATGCTGAAGAGGCTGAGCGCATCCCTTCAGCACCCTGGACAAGAAGGGCAGCTTCATCCCCTCGCCTTCCGCACAAGCCCAGCCAAAGCTCAGGGTGGCCATCCTCTGTTCCCTCCTCTGTGTGCTGCACCTGTATGTGCCTGCATACATGCTAAGGTAGGCAGCTTGTAACCTGTCCACAAAGTGAAGCAAATAAAAAAATCTCACTGAACAACACTAAATTTGTCTGCTAGATAGACAGTTTACAGGTATGGGGATCATGACACGTGGTTGGATTTAATGAATCTATAAACCTCAGTAGAAAGGGATTGTAATCTAAGCATGAGTTGGCTGCTTTAAGTATAATTACACAGCTTTTCTAATAACCGCCTGTCACCCACAATAAAATGCAAGAGAAGTCACCACTCATAATTGCTCTCGATCCCTCCCTTCTTCAGGCAAGACACTTTACTGCTTTTATCTGGTGCAATAGGGAACACCTTGCACATAACCTTGATGCCCAAAGCAGCCCTAGAGCTGACAAAGGCTCTAACCAAGCGTGTGCATCTGCACTGGTCCAGCTGGCTGCTGCAGCAGGTTTGGCTGCAAGGCAGTTGCCATTGCACCAAACTGG
>NW_010410440.1:15425-19677 GCF_000710305.1 Buceros rhinoceros silvestris | reverse complement strand
TACAAGCAGTTTGCCATTGCACAAAACGGACAAGCCATGTCTGTGAGCATGGACAGACACACTCTGGGTTTTTGGGGGTGGGAGGAGAGAAATTAGAATAGTGACAGGCTATTTCTTCATTTACTATTATGCTAAAGTGGCAGTTGATGTACTTCAGTTTTAGCAAGGAAATCTTCTCATCACCTCCCGCTACTGCACTTATGACTGAAGGCAGTAGCAGAGCTGAAGCAGAGTTCCCCCTGCCTCATTCTTTTCTCCTGATAACTCTCTTCTATCCCAATTCCTCAGTATAAGCACAGCTTAATTAAGACCACCATGGCATTCAGCTCCCACACACAGATTTTCTGACATCCTCTCCAAACAGAGGCTTTTCTCTATCTTCGGCTCTCCCTGTCACCACAGACACACCAAGCAAGAGACAGAGGGCAGGAGCCAGGCCAGCTGCTGGCTCACTGCATATCAGAGCGCATCAGAGAGCATCTACGTGCATCCTGTACACACAGCTACCTGATCCAGAAAAAGAGACCAACCATGGAAAAGCTTTTGGGTCAGGTACTCCTATACTGCTCAAAGACTGCACTTGCACATATTTTT
The DNA here is from genome assembly GCF_000710305.1 of Buceros rhinoceros silvestris. Taxonomy (NCBI): domain Eukaryota; kingdom Metazoa; phylum Chordata; class Aves; order Bucerotiformes; family Bucerotidae; genus Buceros; species Buceros rhinoceros. The sequence continues at coordinate 19,083 of NW_010410440.1, read as the reverse complement.
TGCCTGTAAGCATGTAATACAGATCAAAAAATTGTCACAAGTTCTTTCCTGCATGATAGACAACAGATAAAGCAGGAAAGATAGCCACAAACTAAATAAAAGTTAAAGAATAAATTAAGGTTTTTCACATTCTGGAGGAGCCATCTGTAAAATAAGAGGTGCAATGCTGCACTCTAAACGTCTTTCATTAACTTACTGGGAGGAAGGTGGAAAACAAGAGTTCTCAGGTAAGAAAAGCAGCCGCTGCTTTTATCACAATGTGCACAGTTCAGCTCCTTATCACATGTTTGGTAATTTCCTCCTTGTAAACAGCTGTTGTGAGAGAACATGGGACCAGAGTGGTCACAGCTTGCAGGATTACACTAATTCCTATCTTCGTCCAGGCTCAGAGCACCTTCTGCACAGACTGTTAGATCCAGATAGCTCATAAAGAGCAACTACTCATATCCCTCAAATCACGTTCTTGGATATTGCCATGTTCTACTAGTTTTATTATAAAAAAGGGCAAAAATAAGGCAACAGTAGAAACATCAAAAGGCCTTGAAAGTGCTGAAGGAGACACAAACATTTTACTCTCAGACATGTTATGGTTACATGAATACTTCCCAAGTGCCATAGTTCAAATAAAAATATATTCATACAAATTAAAAAAAATTACAATTTATATACACTGTGGAATTAGCTTACATCATAACAAAAAACAGTGCAAAAAAACAAACGGAAAGGTAAGTTGCTACCATTGGAATGGCTCACAGTAAGTTAACAATCCAAACCATGTAATTAACACTGCACAGGAAACCACGACACAGGGGAGGAGGCCCCATACTACCCCCAGCTTTTGCCATCAGTACTAATCCAGTTCTTGGTTACTATGCCTTTAGTGTGGCTCTGAGCAAAAGGTTACAGGCACCTAAGTTAGAAGTAAGTTTCTTGGTAAATCACTAAGCAACCAGAGCCACAGTAGAAGCAGTTAGTGTGCTGTAAGAAAGGAATTAAGTGACCAAAGTGTGAGAACGAGACTGACTCCACACATGCCGCGTTGCATCGGTCCTTGGCAGAAAGGAAACGCTGCATCTCCAAATGTCAGAGAAACTTGTAGTTCCCTCGCTGCAGGCTACATAACGGTGAGGGCACACTGAGATTTCCCTTTAAAGCAGCTGAGAGGGTCACCCTCGTTTAAAACTTCTTTACCGAAGGAGCTAAAGGGGCATTGTTTTCCAGCCAAAATGTTCCAGTAAGACAAAGGCAGCACAGACAGTGCTGACGGCAGGCTGAAGGCAAGCAGCCTTCTCATGGGGAAGCACAGCTGGTGTTCAGACAAACCTTGACAAGATTTTTCAGCCTGATTTGTTTGGGTTGCCTAACTCCAGGCCTCAGTAGTGATGACAAGACATCCCGCAGCAAAATACTCTGCTGCAGTTTGTGTACCGAAATAACACAGGACACGACCAGCTCAAGGCAAACAGTCCAAGGGGCCTTATTCTTGTGCAGGAAGAGCAGGAACCTTCCACACACACTCACTCAACACAAGCAAGAGGAGAAAGATTTGTCATGGAGAGACATGTCACAGAGAGACATTCTTGACAGGTGCTCTGACAGTATGGGATTGCTAATTCCACATTAGAGTGATCTGAAATCCCGCCAAAACAGGATTCCTGTGATTTGTAACTGCCCACGAGCACAAATCCTTGGAATGAAAGGTAGGTTAACGGAAGCCTATTTCAAACCTATGGTCCAGCTTCAGGGAGTGCAAAAGGGTGTTGGAAGTTTCATGGGATAGCTCAGGGCAAGACCTCAGGGAACACAGGCATTTCATAAATCTATCACAGAGTCTATCCAGAGAGAACAGACATCCTTATTCTGCTTCCAGGGAAAGAACTTGAAAGTCAAGAGCAGAAACCAATACCAACTCATCTGCTCTAAGGAATGTGCCACACCTGTCCCAGCTAAGGAGTCCAGGCTGAAGGCACGAGATGGATACCGGCTGTAGGAAAACACCTTTGCGCTGCTCTTGGAGGTTAAAAGCTTACAGGCCTTACTGGAAACAGAGCTAGGATATTCAGAAGCCAGCAAAACTAAGTGGAGAAGATGAGCTGTTGCTGCAAGTTCCACAGTAAGAAAGGGGAAAAGAAGAAATGTACCCCCTGCTCTTTAGACAGGTCTCTTCCTGAGAGAGGTCTCTTCCTAAGGAGAGTGGCCTTAGTTCACAGAGTCCCGGGACACCCACAGGTTCCTTTGCAACAACCGCCACTGCAAACACCACAGCCCACTCTTCCCATTGTGGAAATGGTATAAATCCATTCCTGAAAACAAGGTCTGTCCTTCCCCTCTTAATAAAGCAGCAGATGGGAAAGCACACCAAGTGAGAAAAAGGCCTCCAGATGTCAATGCAGAGGAATAAAAATTAAAATTTAAGTGCTTACAAACAGCTCTGCTAAAAGCAAACTCTCCAGCTGAGCCATGCCATGCACAGTATGACGAGGACAAATCCTACCCTAAAACTTGGCCTCAGGAACCACTCGTAAGACCAAGCTTTCTCTCATCTGCTGGACCAAATTCAAGAGCCTCTCATGACTCAGCTGTCTTTACTGCAAGCACAGCTGAGAACATATCTGTCGACCAACTATCTGGACCGCAAAGATTCCATGAACATCTAAGAGTTCCAGTGACTTAAAGAGCCCTACGTCAAGACTATGGTGGGTGAGCGGGGCACAAAGCCTCCTCTGAACCCCACCCGCAGCAGGGCTCAGCAGCCAGCAGTTTGCAGAATCCTGGAGCAATCAGCTTCCACAAAGCCAGTCAAAGAGGCTGTTTTAACAGTTTAGTGTTTCGACACATGTAAGGAAAAGGCACAACTTCCTCAGGCTTAGTCAGGACAATCTTCACCATAGAGAAGTTCCTGAATTCAGAAAATACAATAATGCCTGATTGCCATCTGCCACAGATCTCATCTAGCTGCTCCTTACGGCAAAAAACAGGTTAAGTGGTGTGCTCAGAGGCTGTGTAGCAGCTTTTCTGGGATACATTCCCCATGTTACTTGGCTCATTCTCCTGGCTGAGAGAATGCTCTGTGCTTTATCAAGCCAATCAGCTCCGCAGTCCCTGGAGGCACAATGCTGGCTTCCCACTGAGGGTTATCTGTATGCAAAACTTGGGAGGGCAGGTGCCTGCTGGAACAATACAGGTGCTGGCCAGGATGGTACCTGCTAAAGCAGCAAACTGGCTGCAACTGGCTTCTAAGCGCTGATTCTACCCTTACAGATATTTGGCTGTTGCAGTTGCAAACATTATCTCAAGCGTTTTTAGAGCACCGACAGCCCCACCCATCCCCTGGCAGCAGATCTGCCTGCTGGTGTTACCAGCACCAAGTATCCCTCCTGTACGGCAGTCTGAAGTCACACCAGCTCCTCTCATGAGGAGCTCAAGAGACGCCAAGCTCAAGCCCAGAGATGTCAGGTCTATTTGCCTCCAGATGGCAACACTTCACCTTGCTCGGAGGGTGTGGGGTTCCCTGGTCTCTAATCTAGCTGAAAAGATGTCCCAGGCTCTCACTGTTGGATCAGTATGAAGACAAAGTGCCTACAAATGCCATGAAACGCAGGACTGTCAGGGTAGTGACAAAGTAGAGTGCCACAAAGTGCCTTAGAAGAATCTCTTA
>NW_010410440.1:508-15251 GCF_000710305.1 Buceros rhinoceros silvestris | reverse complement strand
AAGAGATCTCCCTGCTCAGAGATGTTCTGCAAATGTATTGAATATTTACAATCCTAAACAATAACTGGAATTGAACTGTTTTGAACTTGTGATTTGCTGAACTGCTCTCAAAAGTCAGCGGCTGGCAAAACATCACATCAGTGTTGCTTCCCCATGAAAGAAGGAGAGATATTAGGAACAAATGAAGTCAGAGTGGAAAAACACAGGCAACTGGGAGCACCTACAAAGAGTGGTGTATTTCCAACGAGGCGGCTTTTTTGAGAAAAAGCCATCCTCCAGAGCAGCTATTTGATTACTGCAAACTTCAATATGTCCTCTCAGCCTTGACAGTGACCCCCTTCTCACACAAATAAGGCAACAAGGAACAAGGAAGAGGAAAAGCAAGACATACAGGAGGACCAGGAACAGACACTGCAGTTCTCTGCACAGGAAACAGTGGAGCTAGATGGTTCCCTTTCCCAACCCTTAAAAAAACCCCAAGCAAAACCAAATACCAGAACATACAGTGTCAGGACAACAACTGATTAAAGGAGACAACTGGGGCACAGGAAAAGAAAAAAACCTCGATCAAGAGTGGTCAAACCAAGTGCCTGAGACCAATCAACAGCTCTAGGCCCAGGCAGCTCCTCTAATTCTCTTGCTAGCAAGATGTTTTCCAGCTCCCCAGGCTTGATATGCATGTGAGAAGCCAAACGGCAAGTCTCGGGCCTTGTGGGGTCCAAGCAGAATGCGAACGCGTGTGCAGGCTTGGAAGAGGGAGGTAGCCACACCGACAGTGGGGCAGGGTGGGCAGGGGCATCAAATGGTCTGATAGTGTTGTCTCAGTCTTGCCTGCAGAAATTCGTGGGTCAGGTTGTGCCGAGTGATTATCCCAACAATCTTAAAGAGGAAGAAAAGAGGAAAAAAAGATGCAAGTCAGTATCACAGATGTGCCACTAAGAGACGTGCATGGTAGAGCTGTTGTTCTTTCAATCCCCAAAAAGAGGGAACTTGCAAGCGGTTCTTGACCAGTGCTGAGTTAGAGAGGGTTCAAGTTCAAATCTTGCCAAAACAACACCCCTTCCTTTCCCAGCACTTACCTACAAGACAGTGCTTTACCTACTCCCAAACAGACAGCTAAACTATTGCTATCTTATCGGGACACAGCAGCAGTCACCTCTGCCTAGGAAAGGAAATCCTGTCCATGTTAGACAGCACACGGATGTAACCTTCTGGTATGCCACATGACATGACTGCAAAAAGCTCCTATCGGACACATTCTAGGAAGCTCTAAAGACCAAACCAGAGAAATGGTAACGACTAGCTAAGTGGTGACTGCACACTGGCCATCACTAGCTGACCGGTCACAAAAGGGACCCTCTCCCAGCCAGCTGGGGAAACAGTCAAATCACCCATTTCAGCTGATGAAACACCTCGGAGACTTTACACAGTGAAAGAGTTTAGAGCTTAGGCTGCTCTCTCGTACTGCAAGAGCATCTTGTACTAAACATGGGAGAGTCAACATCTCTTGTTTTCAACCAACGATCTCTGCAGTGTAGCTGTTAGGAAATCCCTATGCTGTTTCACAGGGCCAGATCAGTCCAGGCTTATGGGAAACTTTTCTCATTATGTTTATAGGAAGTTACTGACACCTACTGACTATTCCTGAGCACTGTAGACGGCAGACGCAAGAACAGCGAATCAATCACAAACCATTCAAAGAAGCCTCTATTTTGCTGCTCCCATGAGTAGGAACAGAATGCAAGTTCCCTTCCAGCAGAAAAACCTCCTGCCTCAACACATGGGAAATTCTGCTCTTGGCCTTGAATAAAGCTGTTAAAGAGGAAGCCAAATCAGCGGCCTCTGATGAGCTCAAGGCCTCTGAAAAGTCCGCAAGAGTTTCCACATGCTGCCAACCCAGGACAGGAGAAAGACTGCACGTCCTGCCCTTTGCAGGGAAAGCGGGAAGCAGGCCTGGACACAAAAGATGGCAACAGTCACAGTAACCAACAGTGCTTCAGAGCCTTGAGAATCACATTCTGATGGCTTTAAAGCATTTCTGTCTCATGTTAAAAGGGATCTTAATTCTCCTAAAGGTGGAAAACATTGCAAAAAAACCCAATGGCTTTTTTGTTCAGCCAAGACAAAATGGAGGTAAGGACCCACCTCTCCAACGGCATTCACAACAGGTAAGTGTCTGAGTCCCATTGTCCTGAACAGGTTGAAGACTTGTGACACGTGAGTATTTGGAGAGACAGCAAAGGGTGATGGGTTCATGTACGGGGTGACATCCTAAGAAAGAAAATAAATTATATTAGTTACAAGAGGAATTTTCAGTATCTCTGGGAATCACTAACAAGCAAGTCCTACAAGTCCTCCAATGGACAGGGTACTGGACTGTGAGCATCTTCTATTTCTCCACAAATACAAAATTATTTCAGGAACCTGAATTTGTTGCAGCTTGAACACTGTAACCCATGATCTTAAGAGCCCAATGCTGCAGAAAGCCTCTCAGCAGAAGAAATGCTGGCCCATGAAAATAAGAATGTATATTGAAAAAACAGTTTGGCCTACACAGCAGCCATCCTGTCAGAGAGACAACACGCCTGCCACTGACTGAGCTGCCATCACACCGAGTTCCAAACAGCTACCAGCAGTTTGTCTATCCAATCTCACTCAGGCAGGAATCTAACCTGGAATAAAGCTAAACTAGACAGGTAATGTCTTGTTCTGCAAGTAAAGCACCTGTAAACGATGTAACCTCGTAGCAGGTACGAGGATTGATTTCCACATGAGGAAAAGGATAACTGAACGTGTGAGAAGTACAGGGTGCTGGTTACTGCACCCAAAGGTGGGCTTAAATATGCTCTCAGCTTTTTTTAAAGGTTTGGGATAGTCCTAAATATATATCAGGAAACACTGTCACACTGCAGTGCATCTCTTACCACTATCATGCGAGGGTTCAGCAATGTGAGATCGAGGTCATGGATATCTGGATAGCGGGGGTAATCCTCTGACATCTCTGCATGGGACAGACGAGGCTGACTTGCACTCTGCAATTAAAACAAATCCCACCGAACCGATGTGTCACCATCTCCAACAGCACATGGGCTGCAAGCAGCACTCACCCAGATCTCATCCTCCCACTCATCCAGATCTCCTGCCACCATACCCACACACAGAACTCGTGCAGAGGAACTCCAAGCAGCTCATCTCAGAACGCAGCAGTGCAGACCCAGCCTACGGAGGCATTTAGCTGAGAGCAACGGATCTGCTCTCCAGCCTCTGACGGATCTGCACTCAACACTGGAGGGCAGCCACAAACCAGCCTTGTGGGAGATGGGTCTCTATCACAAACACTCATACTGATCTGTGATACAGCTGACACTCCTCTGGTAACTCCCTGGCAGGCAGCAGTGAAAACACACATATACACTGCTGGTTGCTCCATTTGTATTTAATACCTGCCCTCTGACAGGATGGCACCTTTATGCCACAAACAGGTCTGTTGATTTATTTTTTAAACAGTAGCTGTCCTCTTTTCCTGGGGATATTCAACTTTTTTTATTCTAAAGCTGCAAGGGAGAATTCACATTACTCAGCTGCAGCTCTGAAAACACAGATGCATTCCTTAAAGTTTAAGAATAGGCAAATTCTTTTTGAAAGCAAATAAATATTGTTCCCACCCTCCCTAGCAGAGAGACTAGGGATGTCTCTGCTGCAATTCCTGATTAGCAAGACTCACCGACTGGCTCTCAGAGTAACAAACACCCCTGACAAGGAGGGTGACCAGCTGCGAGCGCAAGATCAAGCCATGGAAGGTCAAAGGTCTGAAGCGTTCCTCCATGGTCCACTCTTCACTGGGAGACTGGTCAGGGTACAGGTTAGGGTAGGGAGTATATCTGTGACAGATTTAACATGTTATAAGTTGCATAAACTTAAGGAGAGACACATACCCCCAATTCCAAAATAAGGACAGCTATTTCAGCTCTTCGCAGCCTTCTCCTGAACATTTCAGGGACTTTTGCTGGAGTTGAGTAAATCTCTTCTCCACCAAAGAAACCAGCAGAGAGGGATCAAGAGCCATTACCACGGGCAGAGTATAACAACAGCAGCAGAATGGAGACAGTCTCCTAACCCTCAATTTCAAATCACTTGCTACTAAAGCAGCTCTCAGTGCCAAATTATTCAGATTCTAGTAAAAGCTGAAGCATCTGGTAAAACAGCAGGGTCGTAAGAGTCACAATGACTACGTTAGAAACTGATTCACTAGACTGGGCTTCTGCTTGGAAGCAGCTGCAATACAAGCCGGGTGACTCAGTCCAGCTACCAGAAAGGTGGTATCAATATTACAGCACCAGGCCACTAGCTCCTGCACTGACTGATGAGACCTGACAAGTCCCTTCTAAAATGCGGATACGAGCACTGTTTCCTCTGACCTACGGAATTACATGGAATGACAACGCTATGAAGCATCACAACACATCTCAATGTATGGAAACAACCTGCTTCCGTATGTTCATGCCTACCGGGAGCTCACCTTCTCTCTAACATCTGCTGCAGCAGATCCTCCTTTTCCGGTGGCTCCTCTGTTGCTATGTGCTCATCACACATGTTGCGCAATTCACTTGAAGGGTAGGATTTCATAGACTGACTACGCTTGCGCTGCTCTCCAGCTCGGGTGAGGATGCTCGATTTCTGGGCACAACAAACAATTTTCAGATACTCACTATGCAGGTCAAGTTATCCAAGAACAATGATGAACTACTTAATCACGGCTTTGTCACCAGATAAGGTTCCTTAGTCACTGCTGCTGCAGTACTTGCAAGAATAGCCAATAGGAGTGTGCTCTCCTTGGGCAAAGAACCTGGAGTTTAGGAACTCGGGCATTGTTTTATGCTAGAGCACAAGCACACCACAAGCATGTTCATTATTCATTCTGACTTTAAATTTTAAGCTTCCCAAGAGATTAAAGCATCTCCCTCACTACCCCTCCTACAGAGGACAGAAGCATTTAAGCACCTAATACTGATATTCAGTTCTTCAGAGCCAAACCCAAACTCCTTACGGGTCTATTCTGAACAGGTTACTCAGTCCTCTTAACTTCTGCCTCTGCAAATGCAGCCCATTCTTCTGCCTGTATCATGGCCAGGAGAGTAGAATGAAACTGAGTCCTTGAAAAGTTTGTATTACAGTAGGTGCTTATCTCTGACCCGAATTCTGCACTGACAAAGGCCTAAATAACAAAGAAAGGGTCTTCCGCCTGAAAAACAAAGCTTTTTACCCTTCAACTTATCAAACAAGGAACTTAGTACCTTGAATTTGATGTTGTTACTTATCAGTTGATTTCCCTTCATAAACTCCCTCTCATTGCCCCGGTTCTCAGTCACTACAGGGAAGGCATGATGGACAGTCGTGCGCAGGATGCTAACAAGGGACTGGATCCTGGTGTGTGGGTAGACATACGTCAAGTTGGGTTCCATGATGTCACTGGCTCGTAGTCTGAGGAAACAGAAATCCAGGATTGCTGCATGCGTTAAGGCAGTGACAGAAGGTTGGGAATGGACTAACAAGGGAAGAAAAACAGTCCCAAAACGAGATCCTGAAGGAGTCTGCTGCAGTTTAGTTCTGTCAGCATCTTGTACCTGTTTGGTCACCTTCACTGTGTTATTATTGGTGCCAGCACTGTTATTTTATGTAAAATTTTTTTAGCATAACATTGCATCATTGATGTATTATAGATAAGGAAAAAGCTTCCAACTTTTCACACAGAAAGTGTTTAAACACTGCTGGGAAAAGATGACAGTTGAATAAGATGAAATTCTGCAAGAAGCAAAGTCCAGTGGAACATTTTCACAGAGTTCTTGCTGAACCTCACAAATCTGCTTCTCAGACCTCTACCCACCCATCCCTCTCAAAGGGCTCCTGCACCTCTTTCCTGCTGCAGGCATGCTACAAAACTCCCAACACCTCTCACAGCAGTGCTCCTTACAGCTGCTCCTCTCAGAGCAGCCAGGTTCGTTAGAGATGAAGCATCATCCCCCTGCATTACAGCACTCCTTTGAGCAAGAATGCTACCACAACCTGTGACCCGCAGCCCTGCCAAGAGGAGCAGCCTTACTTATCCATTTCCACCTCTGTTTCCCACTCCAGAAGAGGCACTCCTCGCAAGTTCACATGGATGTCATAGATGCCTTTGTTAAAAAAGTCTCCTGTCCATTTGGCTATCTGCAGAGCAAACAGAAGGGCTACTGAGTTGTTGCTCAAGTATAAGACTCCTTGGCTTATCGCAGCCCTGGAAGGAACAGAGATTCAGGGCCAGCACACGTTCAAGCAGTCGGCAAGAAGCCAGAGCTCAGACCCTGCACTCACCATGAGGGTGATCATTATTGGGAGCCCGTAAGTGATCTCGTTGGTGGATTCAATTAGGATGACGGTCAGGCTAATTGTCATGCGGACCACTCCTCCCAGAAATGCTGCTGCCCCGATCAGTGCAAAGGTTCCCGAGTAGATGTGATCCAGGCCAATGTAGCTGAGGCAAAATACAGGGCCCAGAGATTAGAATAACCCGACTGTGAGCTCGGTGTGCGTCTGCAGCACATCTCTTGCACACACACGCACACTCAATGCACCTTTTGAGGAGGTTGGCGACCAGGCGTCCGAAGGCAGCCCCACAAAGCAGTGATGGCACAAAAAGGCCACTGGGCACAGAGATCCCGTATGTCCAGCAGGAGAGTAAGAAATAGAGAAGGAAGAACAAGGACAGTGTGACTGGGCTGAAAGTACCTGCAACACAAGAAGATTCATGACTAAAGGGGCACAGGTCTGTTGGACAAAGACAGCAGTCTCGCACCATCCACCCCTCAAGCTCACAGAAGGCTCATCTCACCACACCTACTTAAGTCTCCCAGTCCAAACACACATGAAGACAATGAGTAAGCGAGAAAGAGAGGAAAAGCAGGACTTTCTTCCCATGGAGGAGGCTTTTGCCTGTTGTACTAGCAGTCCCTCAGAGCCATGAAAGCCTGAAGATGCTTTTAGTCTTGTAGTTTTTACAACAAGGCTGTTTCAAGCAAGACGAAGGTCTGAATCCTAATCACAGGCTGGGGCACTGTCACCTGGCTACTCACCGTCCTGGTGGAAAAGCTGCAAGATAGCTGATTCCTGAGGGTTGAAGAAGAGTGTGGCCATGTCATTGTAGGTTTCATTTGGGCAGAAAAAGGTTTTGATGCTTGAATTCACATCCTCCGACATACCCTAATGCAGGACACAAAAGAATGAACAGTTAAAATCCACTCACACCTACACTGGCCTTTGGGCAGAATGGGAGCTATCCTTCTGTACAGGGCTGTCAGCCAGCACTTTGGGAAGTTCAAACCAACTTCAACAGCGGAGACGGGGCCTGCAGCATCAATGGGCTCCCTGATTCACAGCCTGAGCTGCTTTGCCGAAGTTCAAATGTACAAAGGGTAGCTTTCATTATTCCCCTAAGCTCCTACAACTGTCCACAGACTTTCACTGCAGTTCTGTTATGTACTGCAAAAGGCTGTCAAAAGCTCATTATGTGCCTGTGCTTCAGCAGTACAATGAGGATGTATAATCTCCACATAAGGTCTCACCTGCAGGCTCAGAGTGTCATTGCCACTCTGACTGGTGGAAGACAGCTGCCGGCATTCCCCCAGAACCATGGAGGCTAGAAAGACCACAACCGTGGTAGTCAATGACACCAGCAGGCTCTCCAAGACTCTGCAAGCACACAAAAGAAACCATACACTTACACTGAGGCCTCTCAGCCCTCTAACTCAGTCTCAGCTCCCCACACAGCTTGTGACTGTTGCTTCCTGCAGCCTTGTCACATGGCCTAACATCAGAAGCAGGGGACTCTGCAAGTCAAGCTGAATTAGGACTTGTTTGCCAGGGATTGCGTTAACTCCCCTGTTTCATTGCCTGCTCCCAAAAGGAGCTATTTCTGCCCAGCGAACACACAGCAGTCATGAATACATAGCCACAGCTCAGTGATGAGGCTGTTCACATGGAAATGATGTTCTGTACATCCTTACAGGGTGAAAGGCTAGACAGGACTGGACAGGCTGATGTACAGACCCTCATAACCCCTCTTCTTTTCCAACTGCTGAAATACTTTTTTTTTTTTAAACCTGGGCTTATTTAAGAATTGTCTAGAGTACACAAACAGCTATTTTCCAGAAGAAAATGGCAATTCCCTCTCTAAATAGCACAGATATTAGCTCAGTTGTGGATTTAATTAACCACGATAATTAAAGTAACAGTGGGATCAGCTATTCCTTCCATGTTTGACAAGACATAAAAAAAAATACTGCATGGGGACAGAGGTCGGGTTTGTTCAGCTATAGCCTTTATCATAAAGAGCTGCCTTCAAGAGCCCTCATGAGTGGAGTTGCAGCTCTCTTGTACTACCAAATTAATTACAAAAATGCAGAGGGACTGTAACAGCTGTTTTCTAGCATTCACTTGCAAGTTCTATGGAGGTTTCCTTTTGTGATTTCAAAGAGAATAGCTCTGGGATTTCCTCCAGTCCCACTCACCGGGACTTCTAGATTGATGCTGTCACTCTGGGATGCTGAACACACATCAAAGATCCCTGCACAAACCCAAGAGTGCACCAATACCTGACCAGCTTTGGCTTGGGATGCACATTCCGCATGCGGTACTTGGCAAGTCTCTTGTTCAGACAGTTGAAGGTGGCTCCGAGAAGGCCTCCCACAATTCCCATCAGAATGAAGAAGCCCAAGTCCACAGCTGTCCAGAGGTGGCACTTCTTATCAGACTCAGAACACTACATGCAGAAAAAAATGTACAAAGAAAGCATTACAGTAGTTGCTGTACTGATGTTTCTGTCTTCACAGCTGGAGACTTTCAGCAGCCATGACTAAAAGTGAACAATTCTGTCTTAGCTATTACAGCTGCCCTTCGCTGAAATGCAAGCATGTATCACAAAAAAAAAAAAAACAACCAATCAAACCTGAAAGAAACACTGAACTGACAAGAGATTGGAGGGGGAGTACTAAATCTTACCTTAAACTCCCCAAAGTTCAGCAGCCCAGGGAGCTGGAAAGACCCCCAACTTCCAAACTGAATCCCAGAGCGGAAAAAATTCAAGGTGAAGGTGGCAGCCATGGAACAGAAAAGCTGAGGAAGTGAAAAGAAAAGGAAGAAGTAAAGACTCCCAAATTAAGATTGGCACACTCAGCTCTCCCTTGGGATTTATGGCCTGGGGAAGGACACCTCAGAACCTACTCAGGCTTTGGGAAAATAACGCATTGAGGTTTAACACCCATTCCCTGCTGCAAAAGAGAATAGGGCTAGAACAGACTACTATAATCATCTCATTTGGTTTCCCACACAAGCAGTCAGGAATCTCACCTAGTAATTTTTGTACGGAAAGCTTTTTTTTTCTCCCCCAAATATGCTAATTTGCAGTTGCAAATCAATTACAAGGCACTTACACAGCTTGCTTAGAGACGGAATTTAGGGCTTCACCTATTAACTTGTGTGTGGAAAGCTTTTTTTTTCTCCCCCAAATATGCTAATTTGCAGTTGCAAATCAATTACAAGGCACTTACACAGCTTGCTTAGAGACGGAATTTAGGGCTTCATTGGCTCCGAGAGCTACCCTGGCAAACCCCCTGGCTCCTTTTATCATTGCTGAGAAACAGTAGACTAACTGAATCCCATCAACAGGATATTTAGCATAAGTAATGCCAAATGCATCGTGAAATCCAGTATGTTTTTAACATACTGCACCTTCAGGGAAGTAGGCACTACAGGCAGAGAAAACAGCAACCTGAAGGCACAGGACATTGCTGCTATACAGCTCCCCAAGGCAGAGAAAAGCAGATAGAAATCCAGTACCTGCCTACTCTGTTCCCAAAGGATCACTCAGAGCCCAGGTACACTAAACCTGCTGCCTGTAGAATTGTCCCATAGTTCCAGATAGCATCAGAATCATTTCTGCTCTTGATCTGGAGCACTGATAGAGCAGGCAATCTCTCTCCTGCCAGGATCGCTCAGGAGGAGACAGGATAATCTGAACGCCCTCATGGACATGCCCTCCCAAAGGTCCAGCTCAAGGAAGAGATGTACAGAAAGACCCAGGCTCATTACTTACCACTTTCCATGTAAGTCCCTGATTCCAGAAAGAGGAACCTTCTTCCAAGCTGAAAAGAGTGCCCCCGATTGGGGCTCCAAAGGCAGCTGCAACCCCTGCAGCAGCTCCAGCAGATACAAAATCTCTTTTATCCCTGAAATGAAAACAATCTCAGTTTAGCAAAGCGGAGGTTCTTAGGTTCTGCAAAGTAAGAAGCCATTCCCATTTATGTATATATCCCAGGGATACTGGAGCGACAGATGGGAGAAGTGCCAGCCGTGGCAGGCAACAACATTTATTCGCTAAGTCATTGTAGCATCCTATTCTTTCTCTGAAGGACCAACACAGAGCAAAAATCTGGCACTACACAACTGCCAGGAACCACCCTAAACCATGGGACTCCAGCATCACCTGAAAGAATTACAGAGAGGGAAGAGCAAGATTTTGTTCACATTCAAGAGAGGCAGCTTTCTCTGTAGCATAGCTGGGTCATAACGGGTAACTGAGCTTGTTCCCAACAACGAAGCCATTTAACCATTCAGATTAAAGGTTTTAAATGGGTAGAGATTTGCTGAATAGTACAAAAGACCATCAATGAACACAGAGACCAGAGCAGAGCAGCATGGAGGAGTCAAGTCCTGGTGTGATCTTGCTGCCTAATGAAACTGCAGGACACCAGAGAGAAACTGAAAAAACTGATTCACCCCTGCCCGTCACCCTTCTCTCAGGGAAGCCTGCTCACTCATCATCCTCTCCCCTCCTCCATGTCCCGGGTACAGTACCTGTCACTGCGGAAATACGGAAAGTTAAACTGGATCTTCCTCAAAGAGATGCTCTGGAACTACAAAAGAAGTAAAGATTTAGCAACACAGGAGATGGAAACTTACTCCACACAGTACTCTCACAAAGCAGTGGTGTGACCAGGCCAGTGACCCAGACCAGCACTAACCTGTGGCAAACCCGCACCCACGACAGCACCACTGTGAATCATTGGACCCTCCTTCCCGACAAAAAGACCTGGAAAAACAGGATCAATGAGGCAACACACTCCTCACAGCCCTCCCTTGTTGACAAGGCCAGGAGAGATCAGCTCAGCCCTCCCATGCCATGGCACAGTCCCCTGTGCCAAGCCTGCAGCTCCTCCCTCTCTCCTCAAGGTGAAGAAAAGTGTTGACTGGTGCCCCCTCAGCCCCCCAAATGTTTGCGAAGACTTTGCACTCCAAGTGGGCAGAACCATTCACAGCTCCTACAAGGACTCTGCCCTCTCCAAGTCACTCTGCCCTGCTGCCCAGAACACAGGCTGCTCCAGACAGTGTGTTCTGGAGAATTCTCAGGTCTCCCTCTTGAGCCACAAAGAGCCTCTTCTGATTAGCCCACCCAGAAAAGTACCTGTTCCCCCAACAGTCCTGAGTCTTCTATTTTCTACTTTATATATGCTTTCATGGCTCACGACTCCTCCAGCCCATCAAAATTGTTTCACCGGAAGGCAGGAGAAGCCTTTTGTGCCCTGTGTACAACAGGGACAGCATTTTTCCCCCTCAGAGATTCCTTACCCCAACAAGATCAATACACCACAGCCTTTCTTACCTCCTGCCACACTGAAGAGCACTCCCGTAGCTTTGCACATCACCGTCCGGAGACGCACAACCCCTGGGACCTTCACCCCGTTGAGGTAGCACTTAATTTCAGGAATTCCTGATCCGGCTGCTACAGGCTGCAGAAAAGAAACACCAACACTGTGGTGTGTGGATTTCTTAGCTGACCAACAAGACCCCATCAGAGAGCACAGCAAGGGACCAAGAGACCTTGCTTATAGCTAAATCAATTTAACACTGGGAAGCTAGTTTGACATCTTGAGGCAGTAAGTGTTTTTGGCAAGAAGGATACTTCATACCCCAGATCTGTGTGGAAGGGAGGCTCCATAAGGAGCAACAGTCTTACCTGGATCAGGACCAGAAGACTAGCAAGAAAAACAAAGGTCAAGTTGAACCCCAGCAGCATCAGCAAGGACAATGCAAGACAGCCTTTCTCAGTGCATTCTTCCACCGCTGCAGAGACAGTTAAGGAAAACGATGTTCGCCCCACCAAAACACAATCATTCGGTACTGTTTGGGGGACTCACTGGCTTCAGGAGCCACATCTGCGCTTCCTAATCCAGCCAGGGCAGCTGACACAACCCATCAGGAAGCCAGGCTTCATTTTCAGAGCTCAGGACTGAGCTACAAGGAAGGAAAACCATGCATTCTTTCAGGGATTAGCCTTTGCCTGTGTACATGATACTGGAAACGTTTTTTGATTTCAAGGGCTTAATTACAAAGGCAAGTTGAAAACTTGATTGAGCAACAACATGACTGATAGCAGAGAAGTCTGAAAGTCAGCTGTTCTGAGCAAAATACAGCATACAAAAAAGAAAAGGAGTCTAAGAGGAACCCATACACTAGGCAAAAGATACAGCTTTGTACCACCCGGAACTTGAGCTGGGTAAAGAGCCGTACGAAGAAATCCACAAAGAGGCCCACCTGCGAAAAACAAGACAGATCTGCCATCAGAAGTTACTACACGCAAGTAACAAAGATCGCTTTCTAGGAAGTCCTGCCAGAAGAATGCACACGTGGGAGGACAGGGATGACGAGGACAGAGCATTCAAAGTAAAGTAACTTTGGAACCTCTGACTTGCTGCCTCCTTCGTTCTCTCTAGGACAGATCCATCTTAGAATTACTCCTGAGGAGATGCATTTCAGGGTGCTAATCTGGTAGGACTTTTGACACCCACAACATACTTCTGGGTTCAGAAGAAAGCTGGTGTTTAACTGAGGCACACAGTCAACAGAGCTAATTTTTAACACTCCAGGAAGCACAGGCAGTGATGCTAGCACTGCCAAACATAAAAAATAATGCACCTCGACTGTAAATTAGCTTCCATTTTTATTAAGTGCTCACTTTGGACAGGTTTTCCGGCATGCAGAATTAAAGGATTTGTCAGAATACTTTGCAAAGAAAGCACAGCAAGTTCTAGGATAAAAAAAGGTTTCTTGGAAAATAGTCTAGTAATAATGTGCTATAATTCCCAAAAGACAAGTCCAGTTACTAAGCTCTCCCCTTCACGAAAGCGAATGTTTCCTCCTCTTTACGTCTTGGCCATTAACTTCCAAATTCAGGAGACTCCTGCTTAGTCTCCTGAATTTTCCTCACTCCCCAAAGAGCACGAGTCTTACCAGTCCTGTGCAGACTCCAATAGCGAAAACCATCACCCACTTCACTGCTTCATATCTCTGGGCTTTCTGTTTAGGAAGATTAAAAAAAAAATAAATCTAAAGTGAAAGTAACATAGAACTGAGGATTACAAGAAGGTGGTTTTGGGCTCCACAGCTCAATACAGATGATGGTGACAACAGCAAACTGAAAACAGGGAACTGAAAGTGCTGAACTTGCTCATTTTAAACCCGAAGATCAGAACAAATCCTGGGAGCTATAAACTCCTTTTCACAGAGAAATCAAGAAAGCACAAAGGATTTCTTCCATAAAGAGAAAGCCCACAAACTTCCTGCAGCGAGAATATTTAGAATCATAGAAAGTTTTGGGTTGGAAGGGCTGTTTAAAGATCATCTTCCATAGGCAGGGATGTGCGTCACTAGATCAGGTTGCTCAAAACCCCGTCCGACCTGGCCTTGAACAATTCCAGGGATGGAGCACCCACAACTTCTCCAAACAAATTTCTCTGGGCAATGTCTACAGTTCTAGCTCTCAAGCTAATGAAAAAGAAAGACCAAGGTCCTACCTTGTTGTCCATATTCTCCAAAACTTCCAAGTAGGGGTCATTGATGCAGCGATCATAATCCAAGCTCTGCAAGAATGCCAAAAGGTCAATTTAAGAGAATCAGCTGCAACAGACTGTGAAAAAAGCCACAGACTGAAGACCCTGTTAAAGATCAGAGAAGTTATTACTACCCCCACAGTAGGCTTTGCACAGCAAGAGAAATAACTCCTGGAAACAGCTTCATTTACATGTTCTCAGCAGAGCCAGACCCTGAGAATCAGAAAGCGAAAGAACGGACTAATGTCACTGCCCAGGCTGAGAGAGATAGGGAACCAAACAGGAACATGACTGATTAATACAGCGTTCAATTAAAGCAGTCACATTGTACAGATTTAGACTTTACTTCTTTAGGTGCCTCTAATTTGACAGTGCAGGGGGTAACATTAGATCTTCATACTTAACCTCTCACTACAACAGGAACGCTAGAAACTAATTCCTCTCCAGATGAACAGCATACATTCTTAAGCTTATCACAGCAGGGAGTTAAAAGCAACATGGAGTTGCTCAGTCGGTGCCAACACAATCTCACTAGCGATGCATTTTGAGTACCTGCCCCATTACAAACTCAGATGTAAATCTGTCTGCAGTTCTTTTCACATTACTTTCATAAGCTGCCATCGGTTAACTTCTCACCTCATAGTCCTTGCGTGGAAGGATCTCATCCTCCTCTTCATGAGTTTCTCCTAGGATTGTCTGCAAAACCAACAAAGGAGGGAAAGCAAAATCATCAGGGGAATGAATGCACGTACAGTTAGTTGCTCATGAACACTGGGAACAAAGACAAAATTAGGGAAGGCCTATGCCACACTGCAGAGTATAGA
>NW_010410440.1:0-436 GCF_000710305.1 Buceros rhinoceros silvestris | reverse complement strand
AAGACAAAATTAGGGAAGGCCTATGCCACCCGGCAGAGTATAGATTACCAGCCCCCCAGTTACACGGGGGCAGCCGTACAGGGTCTGAAAGCTTGCTCCTCGGCGAGAACACACAGCTCTGCGTGGGAGCTCTCCGCAGCATAAACTAGAGTACTGAACAGCTGCCTTCACATCAGCAGGTTACAGAGCAGCACAGGCGGCTTTCCCCTGCGCCGGGCGGGCCCCGTGAGGAGCCCCCCACGGGAGCCACTCCCCGCTAAGGGCTGCAGGGGTGCTGCACCCGGGAGGAGAAGCGGCAGAGCCTGAGGCACCGGCCGCAGGGGCTGGCACACCACGCCCACCCACAGCAAACGCTGACGGGGTACCGGGACAGCGCAGGCCGAGCCCGGGCGGTGGTGCCTGAAGTACCGGGCCCAACGCGAGGCAAAAGAGCGGG
>NW_010410439.1:986-1199 GCF_000710305.1 Buceros rhinoceros silvestris | reverse complement strand
CGGCCCCTGTACCCCCCCTAGAGCGCCTATAGATCTATATACCCCGCCTAGAGCACCTATAGATCTATATACTTCCCTCACAGCACCTATAGATCACTCACGAGCCCCTATAGCTCCTTACAGTCCCCTATAGATTCCCGACAGCCCCCTATAGTCCCCTCTAGGCCCCAAATGCCCCTTCGAACGCCCCACTGCCCCCTCTCTGGCCCCCTA
>NW_010410439.1:0-820 GCF_000710305.1 Buceros rhinoceros silvestris | reverse complement strand
GTGAGTCTCTGAAGACCCTTATAGACCCGTACAAGCCCCTACACACCCCCTATAGACCCTGCAGACCCTCTATAGATCCCATAGATCCCTACAGACCCATATAGGCCTATATGGAACCTATACACCCCTACAGACCCCTATAGAGCCCCTATAAACCCCCTAGACCCTACAGATTCCTATAGATCCCTGTAAATCCCTACAGACCCTAGAGATCCCTACAGATCCCTACAAACCCGTATAGACCTCCTAGAAACCCTTATAGATCCCTACAGACCCTATAGATCCCTACAGAGCCCTACAGAGCCCCATAAACCCCTACACATGGGGGTTACCCCATAGACCCTACAGATCCCTATAGATCCCTACAGATCCCTATAGATCTCTACAGATCCCTATAGACTCCTACAGACCCTATAGACCCTTATAGGCCCCTATAGATCCCATGGACCCCTACAAACCCCTATAGACCTCCTCTAAACCCCTATAGATCCCCACAGAGCCTATAGATCCTATAGACCTCTATAGATCTCTACAGATCCCTATAGATTCCTACACACCCTATAGACCTCCTATAAACCCCTGTAGATCCCTACAGATCCTATAAATCCTATAGACCTCTATAGATCCCTACCGGTCTCTACAAACCCTATAGATCCCTACAGATCCCTATAGATCCTACAGATTCCTATAACCCCCCATAGATCCTCCAGGCCCCTATAAATGCCATAGGACTCTATTACCCCCCACAGGCCTCTGCTGCCCCCTAGTGGTCGAGTGCGGAATCCCAGTGCCCGGGGGGGTGTCCCAGGATCCGGGGGGG
>NW_010410438.1:0-836 GCF_000710305.1 Buceros rhinoceros silvestris | reverse complement strand
GTGAGCACCCTGTCTATCATCACGCTAACCTTGTGCCATAGGGCCAGCACTGCGACAAGACTGCCCGCACACGCCAGGAGTGGCGACGGCTTCTTGCGCGTGCTGCAGTTAGTGCTGAGATGGAGCATCACACAGCACAGGACAGGACAGAAGAGGAGAGAAGAGGACAGAGGGTGGTCTGTTTTGGGATCAGCTCAAATAGGTAAGCGTTTCTGTTTGGCAACGCCAAGCGCCTTCTGCTAGGAGTGTGGGCATCGGAAGGTTCACAAGTGATGATCTTACCAGACAAATCGAACTGAAAGACGCCCTGCGTAGTCCTCACGTACTCTTCACTTATTGCCCCCTGAATAGCTCTGAATGTTTCTGCAACAGCGCTCGATGGCTTGGCCGGAGCAGATCCTGCATCTTGTACTTCCTGCTGGGATCCGCTTAATTGCTTCTCCTCTTTGAAGGCTTGGGCAGCGCCTGCAAGAAAAAGATCATTTTTCTCTTTCAGCTGCAAAACACTTTAAACCCACACGTGGAAACGTGTGTAGAGAACTCCCCTGGAAAAGATTTAAGCCTTGTTTTCCCACCTGAGTATTAATCCTGATAAAGGATGGGGTTGGCACCCGGGATTCTGAGCAGGCATGCAGCACCACAGGTAAGTCTGCAATATATTTCTCTTTCCGGTACATGAGAAGAAAGGTGGAAATAAAACCACGGCAGATTTCTCGCTCTGACTGTTCACAGGTCATTACAAAGGCTTACACAGCTCACTGTTCTCTATCGCACTCCACGTGCTCCTCACAGCACTCACAAAAATCCAGAAGCCGTGTCTTTAAGAAACACCACTT
>NW_010410437.1:3609-3917 GCF_000710305.1 Buceros rhinoceros silvestris | reverse complement strand
ACCCAACGAGGGCCGGGTCCCCCAGGGTGCCCTTTAAGCCCAGGGGAGACGATGCCCGCAGAGTGGTCCAGGCAGAGGGGACCCCGGTGCTGAGCCCCCATCCTGGGGTGGGGGTGGGGGGATCTTTTCACAGAGCCCCGCAGCATCCCCCTTTGCACACCCCATGCCCAAGTCCCGTCCTCTCCCTCCCATGCCCAGCCCCTGGGCGATAAATATGGGAAAGAAATGAGGGTGCCCTCGAGCATCCCAGTAGAGCAGTGCCAGCTCAGTGCCCAGCACCCAGTGCCAAGCATCTCCTGCACTCATCC
>NW_010410437.1:3137-3461 GCF_000710305.1 Buceros rhinoceros silvestris | reverse complement strand
TCCTGCCTCACACCATGTCTCTGTCACCACCCTGGGCTGCACCTTCGCAGTCATCCCGGTGCCTGTCCCTGTTCCCTGTGATTCACCCTGGCCCGTGCCATTCCCTCCAAGAGGGCACGTCCTCCTCCAAATTACCACATTCCCCAAATTCTTCTCCCCTGACACCACCACGTGATCCAGTTGGACTGGCTGGGTTAAAAATAACCAGGCGGGCAGCGAGTGCCCTGCCCGTGTCCCGGCCCCCCCTCAGCTCCCACCTGCTTCGCCACCCCCGCACCGCTGGCATCAGTGGGGCACCGGCTGGCATGGCCATGGGCATCCCAT
>NW_010410437.1:2331-2885 GCF_000710305.1 Buceros rhinoceros silvestris | reverse complement strand
ATCAAGAGTCCCAGGGTGCCCAGTGGGGTGGTGCTGGGGAGGGTGGGGGAGATGAAAGGCGGCTGATGGGGGCCGCTGCCTCTTTAAGCAGCTGCCAGATG
Source organism: Buceros rhinoceros silvestris (assembly GCF_000710305.1). Classification (NCBI taxonomy): domain Eukaryota; kingdom Metazoa; phylum Chordata; class Aves; order Bucerotiformes; family Bucerotidae; genus Buceros; species Buceros rhinoceros. Next base: position 2,784 of record NW_010410437.1, on the reverse strand, counting down.
TCTCTGAAAGGCTGGAAAAACCGGTCGGGGCTCGGCGTGCTGCATAGGGCCAGGCTCCCGGCGGCACTTCAGCTATTCCCGGAGAAATCCAAAAAATGCACCCGCTTGGGAAGCCCTGGGCTCCTCGCCCTGGCCGCCAGCCCCCTCGCCCCGGGTTGGGGGCCCTGGTAATCGGGTTGGCACGGGAAACCGGTGTGGGGATGGGGACAGGGGCACGGTGCTCGCTACAAAGCCTCAGCCCCTTTGTCCCCAGTGGCGGGTGAGCCATTGCTGGTGACGGCAGCGTCCTGGGCGGGTGAGTTTGGGAGGCTGGGGATGGAGGCACCAGCCTTGGTCCCTTCGTCACCGCGGGGTGACAGTGACATGGCAACCTGTCCCCAGCTCTGAGGTCACCAGCCCTGGGGGTGACATCAAGGGAGGAAGAGGGGAGGAGGGACCAGACCCTACCCCAGC
>NW_010410437.1:1735-2173 GCF_000710305.1 Buceros rhinoceros silvestris | reverse complement strand
ACATCAAGGGATGAAGAGGGGAGGAGGGACCAGACCCTACCCCAGCAGGGATGGGGACACCCGGGTACCTTCCACTGCTTGTTGGTGACACCATGTACCAGCATCATCCCCTGCCCATCCTCATCCTCTTCCTCCTCATTGCACAGAGCCACCAAGACAGACGTGTTTCAGGAGGCACCAGCAACAGGCTGAGACCTTCCCCAGGCTCCTGGCACCAATGGGGGTGACCAGCCCCGCTGCTGCCAACACAGTCACCAAAGCTGCGCTGGGTGCTGGTGGTTCGGGGTGGCTGGGTGGCCCTCGCCACCAGGTCTGGCTGGGGAAGGTTGGGGGAGCGATGTGAGGGCACACGGGAGCAGGAGGGCTGGCATTGGCCCCACACCCCTGCGCCCGCTCCCTGCCCCCCCCCCATCCCCCCCCCTGACGCCTTCACCACAA
>NW_010410437.1:1097-1590 GCF_000710305.1 Buceros rhinoceros silvestris | reverse complement strand
GCTTCACCAAACCAGTTGGTCCGGCGGGGCCGAAAGAGGGAGGGAGCGGGAGGGAGAGCCAGCGCAGAGGGAGTGGACGTGGGTCACTGCCACCTCCCCGGTCCAGCTCTGGGATGCACCTGCGGAAGCTGCTTTCGGGGATGGGTGGAGCGTGAGGGCGAGGCCCTGCTGCAGGTTTGGGGCAGGAGGTTTCGCTTCACCTGGTGCCCTGCCCCACTGCCTCCATCCTGCCCCGTCACTCACCGTACATCTTGCCTTCATCCGAGAGGATGATTTTCCGCCGGCCGCAGGGTGGGTAGATCGCCAGCGCCTCCTGGAAGCTCTGCTCGATGTCCGGACTCCACACACCCTCGGCATCATTGTCCAGACTCTTGTCCATGCCGTCCTGGCCATCTTCCCGCCCCTCCCCGGGGCTGCCGCTGGCGTTCCAGCTGTTGGACGCTATGGTGCTGGCTGCTCTGGGGTCCGACCCCGAGACCCCACGGACACGCGA
>NW_010410437.1:534-932 GCF_000710305.1 Buceros rhinoceros silvestris | reverse complement strand
GTTAGGCCTTTGCTGGGGGTACGGGCCTGCGGTGATAGCATGGTCCCAGGCGTGTCTCCAGTGCTGGCTCTTTCCCCACTCATACCCGGGGCTGGAAGCAGCATCCCAGTGTGGGCATCAGACACAACTGGGTTTTCCTTGGGGGGCAGAGCCATGATTTCCATGAGTACCCCCAAATCCAAGGCACAGGTGACCACCCAGGGTCCCCCCCAAATAAAGCTGGGGAAGGAAACGGCCCAGATGCTGCATTATCTGTAGGATGCTGCATTATCTGCACGGGCATGTGGTGTCCATGGGTGACACCTCAGGAGGGGGTGGCAGCAGAGCCGCAGCCTGTGAGCCCTGACCCTGCACCACCAACCACTGCCACCCAGCCCCAAAACAACACAGAGCCCCTC
>NW_010410437.1:0-392 GCF_000710305.1 Buceros rhinoceros silvestris | reverse complement strand
CCCAGAGCCCCTCCAACATCCGCGTTCCGCTGCAGCTAGCAAAGGCAGAACCGGGATTTGAAGGCAGACCCTGGGCAGCTCCAGGCTGGTCCCTTTCATGAGAACCAGGTGGCTGGAGCCCTCCAGCAGCCAGACCCCTGGCTCCGGGAGAGCCCCCCAATCCCGGGGATGCTCGGACAGGACCGTGGGTGCTCCCTAGCCAGCAAGCAATGCCTGGGAGCCTTCAACCTTCCTCCTCCTCCTCCTCCTCCCTCTGCCCTGCTCGCGGCATAGTGTTTTGCAATAACATGTTTGGCGGCAGCTGCCGGCGGTGGGAGCGGAGAGGTGTCTCCTGCTCCGCTGCGCTTCCCGGACGGGCTGGGAGTGTACAAAGGTCTCCGGCGCAGACATCT
>NW_010410436.1:0-230 GCF_000710305.1 Buceros rhinoceros silvestris | reverse complement strand
GTTTCTAGGCTAAACCCTCCTGTGAACTGCTGATGGGAGAGTTTTCCAGAGAACCTGGCAAGAAGCGGTGTGAACGTGCTGATGTGAATTTCGACGTTAATCTTCTGTAAATCGAGCGGCACATTTTTAAGGGACGGCCGGGAGAAATGTGAATAACGTTTCCATAGCGCATGGCGAGCCCGCGCTATTGAGATGAGATCTCATGGATGGAATTCAGTGGACGCAGCTGC
>NW_010410435.1:35906-36294 GCF_000710305.1 Buceros rhinoceros silvestris | reverse complement strand
CCGCCGGCCCCAGGGAGAGACAGCGGGCTGCTTAAAAAAGGAAGAGGGTTTATTGATTCCGTTGGGGTTTGTTTTTACACCCGCCGGGCGGCACAAGACGAAGGACACGGGACGGTCACCGACTGTACAACGAACACACACGTTCAATAAGGGGCAGAGCGGCCGCCGGCCCCAGGGAGAGACAGCGGGCTGCTTAAAAAAGGAAGAGGGTTTATTGATTCCGTTGGGGTTTGTTTTTACACCCGCCGGGCGGCACAAGACGAAGGACACGGGACGGTCACCGACTGTACAACGAACACACACGTTCAATAAGGGGCAGAGCGGGGCAGACCAGCAGCCGGGGGCGGGGGGCCGACGCGGGGGGGGGGGCTTTTTCTCTCCTCACACA
>NW_010410435.1:34376-35751 GCF_000710305.1 Buceros rhinoceros silvestris | reverse complement strand
CCAAGACGCCTGCAGAGAGCAGCGTTCGAAGGCCCCAGCCCGCCTCGGAGCAAAGCACGGCCCTTGCCGGCACCCTCCAGCTCCTGGGGGACGTCACTTCAGAGACAGATCTTTGGGTTGCTCTGGTTTAAAAATAGTAATTAATTCTGTACCTTCTGCACTGCAGAAACAGGAAAAAATCCATGCAAAGGGTTGTCTTTTTTTTTCCTCCTTGTCATCGTTCTAAAAGCAAGGCCCTCGCCCCTGTGCATGTGCTGCAGCTCCTGGGTGGGGAGAGGAAATTCATGGTACTGCCCTCGCCAGGGATTTACTTAATGGGGGTTTCATGGGGGTACTGAGTACCTGCTGCTGCTGGGGGAGAGAGGAGAAACTTTGGGAAGGAAGATGTGGCTTCAAAGAGGCTTTTATAAAATCGTGTTCTGGAACACCCTATAGTGTTTGGCTTTGAGTAGCTGGTTCCACTGTCCTTGTTCTGTGGTCCCTTCCAAAGTGTTTTTTGAACCCCAGAGCTGCAATATCATCAAGGGGAACAAGTTTGATCTTCGTCAAACATGATATGTAGACCCAAACAGACCTTTTAAGACTTCAGAGTTGCTCCTGGAGGGCAGTATCTGCCTCAGATACCCCGTTTCCAAGTCTCCTACTTTCCTGTTTGCACCACTTTGGAGTCATCATTAAATCATCCAGCAGCCTGAAGTAAGCCAAGACCAAAATCCTCCTCCTCTTCTCCCACACCACCATCATCTCAACACCCAAACTGATAAATTAATCCACTTCTTGGCAAGTCACTTCAAAGCTCCCTCAGAACAGTTCCAAGCTTGACTGTTTTCCAGTCTGATCCATCTCATTTCCAGGCCGTATGAACAGACACGTTAATGGCCAGGCCAATCCCTGCTACAAGGCTTTGCTCACCCGTCATCAGCCTTCCCCCTGCCCAGCCCAAGTGCGGAGCTCTCTCATATCGAACAGCTTTAACGCCATAACCATGGAATTAACGACACCGCAACCTGCACACAGCCGCAGCTCTCTCACATGCGTAATCCCCACCCAAATCTGGGGGTACTTAAGCAAGAGTCCCCACAGTCACACCCGGTGCAGCACAAGAGAAAAAACTATCAAAACCCAACCCCCCCTCAGTTCTTCAGTCCCAAGAGCCGTGAAGACAAAACATCCTTCTTGGCTTTTGTTTTATAAATAGATGTATCCTATTACGCACAGACACGGGGATGAGCTTTCAGGCAGGCATGGAGGTTTAGACATACACAGTACATCCCATCAAGGGTCAGTGGGGTTGTGGTCATGTTCTCGCCAATACCAGAACACATTAAATAACCAACCAATGAGACCTGTGAAGGAAAATGGTGTCAAAAAAGAA
>NW_010410435.1:28413-34176 GCF_000710305.1 Buceros rhinoceros silvestris | reverse complement strand
TCTTTCTCTTTCTCCTGGTCCCTCAACGTGACATGAATTCCATCCACAGACCAGGTCTACCACAGCAGACACCCCTCCCAGACTGCTTTTTGCATCCCATAAATAGTGGTCCACTAGCATGTGTCCTGTGTGCGTCCCAAGTCCAGGGCTGGTCACCTCATGGAACTGTCTGAAGGAATTACAGTGCATCCTTAACATGGTTATTTGGAGACAGAGGAACCAACTCTCCGTCCAGTCTTCAAGGGGAAAAACATGTCCCCTTCAAAGTGGCCACAGAGATAATGACCTGCCTCTTCAGAGTGTGCTCCCGTACCCTCATTTTCACCTGGCACAACTCTCCTTAGGTCACAGGAGAAGCTGCTGCACAGGCTAAGCCCAGCCTTTTATTGTTTACAGGCAAAAAGACGACTTTCCCTGCAAATACCAGAGGGGAAAAAAGAGAACAGTGGCTCCGCACCACCCCGATGTGCTGCTGTGATTCTGAGCAGCATGTTCTGGGTTTAAGACTGCACTTTTCCTTCTTTCTGGAGCTGCTCGGTACAACAGGGCAGGGTAGGGCGCATGTAAACAGTTTGAGGGCTGTAATTTAATAATTTAACTGACTGCTTCGGCTCATCTTCACAGCTTCATCGTGATACCCATCCCTGCACACGTGCGCAGGAAGCCGCCGCTTTGCTGCTGCTCTTGCGCTCCGGGCGGTCTGTGCATGCGGAGCTGGCATGTTCCCCTTCACCTTGGGCTGCAGAAACAGACGCAGGAAGCAGTTCTGCCACGTCCCGGCAACTGGCGTGACGTCCTGCTGTTCCACAGCTCCTATGAAAAATACATACAACGTAATCTGCCAGTAAGCCATCGGTTAGGCAAGCTTCTTCCTGTACAATGGAAATAAAAAGATGTTTACTGGAGACACTTCCTAAAAGGAAAAATAAGGGACAGCAGACATGCCAGAAATCAAGTCCAGAGCAAGCAGAGGTTTTGCTTCTCCTCTTGTCCTTTGTGTTAAAAGCTGCACGAAATAGCATCCCAGAAGGATTCTGAGGGTACTTCTTCATGGTCACTGGAGACTTAAACCCTCTTAAAGCATTAACAAGAGCTCCATGATTTTAGCTGAAAAATGAGCATGTATTTTAAAACATACTGAGCCCCAGGACGCCCGTGTATCTGGGCTTTCAGGGGAGGTGATAAGCACAAGCAAGTGACACCACGAAGCTTCTTCATTCATGTTCTGCCGAGAAAGTTCTTGGTTTGGTGATGTGCACTTCGCTGCCGCCGTTCCCGTTGGTGGTCGTCGTGATGATGTACTGGGTGGTTTGCTGCTGGCCGCTCGTCTGCGATTCCAAGGGATCTGCTGCATGGGCTGGCGGCTGGGAAATGCCGACCTGCACCTCGCTGGGGAGCGATGAGGTTTGTTTGACATCCAGATCAGGCTGACCTTCAGATATCACGTAGTGAGTCTGCATGAGGGATATGAAAAATAAGTCTTAAGTGTTGCATCTTCTGCACCTTGTCTGCTCTAATCATCTGGAACTTTCCTACTGCTGTGCTGGAAGACATTTTGGGGTGCACAAGGAACTTAAGTTTTGTTTCACTGATGCATTTCAGAGCCAGATAGCCCTTGTTTTTCTTATGAAATTACACAACCCGTCACTACAGATTAAACCAGCAATTTTTAATCCAGCTCCTCTGAAAGTTTTCTCCATTTTCCACATGTTCTAGCAGAAGCTGCATTCCCATGCCCAGATCAACCCAGCACAGCCTCTTCCCGCTGGATTGCTTGAGGCAAGATAGCAGTGACTCTGCTCATTTTGTACAGCTAACAGAAAGTTAACAAAATGCTTCCAGAAACTGCTCTGGAATTTAATTTAATGGATACAGCTTACTCAAATATTTTGAAGACTAATCAATACCACATTTGCCCTGCAAATGTGAACACTTTGAACTTGGAGGATTCAGACAAACAAGGGCCCCAGCATCATTTTGGCATTACTTTAGCCTTCAAATTGGAGGCCTTAAAGCCTGATGCATTATTTTAGGTAGGAAAAAAAGGGCCACGATAAGTGTTCCTTACCTGTGTAACTGCTTTCACTTGTCCTGTGTTGACACTGGTGACGGGTGTACCTACAGCGGTCTCAGTGATCACGTACTGGCCTTGGGGAATGGTCATCATCTGAATCTCAGATGCTAGAAAATGGAAATTGGACAATCAAGACCTTAGGGCAAACTCAAAGATCACCTGGAAAGATAATGTCTTATGTCAGTAGATTTCCAGCCTGAAACAGTGGTTGTTGAATAGAAATTCAGGTAGCATAAAGCCTTGGAAAACTCTCAACAGCATTATGCCAGCTAATATCAGCTGCAGATTGGGCAGCATGGATATGAGAAATCATTTCACATCACCCTCCTCCTCCGCATGCTCCTGCTGGCACTTACAATAGCTCCGAAATGAGTTCCACGTGCTGGGAAGATACGTGTGCTGGACCGAAGACCCTTGCGGCTGCTGGAGGCCTTGGTTTGGTGTCGACGTCGTCTGCATCTGTGAAGGGCTGAGTTCCTGCTGCGACTGTTGTGAGGAGGGACTCAAAGGCTGTCCCCCAACCTAGGAGAAACCACGAAGGTATGTTCTCAGTGTCCTAAGGATTGCATACCTCTGTGCTGTTAAAAACATAGCCTTCCTATTACGGGTTCTAGAGCGTATCAAGCACAAAAACTGCAAAGATCTCCTCCCTCTGCTCCAACTCGCTTCATTTTACAGTTACTAAGCAGAGATCAGGAAACTGAAACACAGACACTGCTTGCCAAAGGTTACACAGAGTCTGTGGCAAAGAACCGAGATTAGAGGCTAAATACTACCCAACAGCTTGAAAAGCTGAACCTCAAATATCTGAGGAATGCCAGTTTCCATTTACATCTTTCCATGGGCCAGCTTTATTTCAAGTGCAAATTTGTCTGGTCCGAGCCATTTATCTCTTCCCATACATCTGGGAACTACTGGATGATGTTGTGTGAGAGTCATTTCTGACTGGTCCTTCAAAAGACCATCTCCTGCATCAGCCCAGGTAACATGCCAGCTGAGCAGACGTTTCCTGCGAGAGCAGAGCGAAGTACCTGCGGGGATGACTGCGTTGCTGGCGCTGGCTCCGAGACTTGGATGTGCTGCACCTGGATGGCATGCTGGGTGTAGGTTTGGGGGTCATGAAGCTGCCCAACGTCCACTGTGGAGTGCTGGGACTGATGAGGTGAGGTAGCCTGGAAAAGAAAGTCAGAGCAGAGGCATATACTTCAAATCCTTTGCAGAAACAGCCACATAAACCTCCTCTGTCACACATGGTGTGGAACAATGAGGTGTGAGCTTTAGTGAGGCCACGCAGTGCTCCTGTTCAAGCCTGTGTTTACCCTTGTAGTGCTCCTGGGAGATGAAGCAGCACACATAACAGCTGTAACAGCACAGAGATGGTTACATCTCAGTGATACCAACAGAAAGGACTTGCCCAAGGCCATACAAGCTGTCTGTGGCAGCAGCTAGGCTCAATTCAAAGGGTCTGAACACCAGGGTTAGTGTCAAACACCGAATCATCCTTCTTTGTAAGCACCTTTCCATAAAATGTGTCCCTACTCAAGACCTACATCTCCGATACTGCAGTCCAACACAGCTCAGTATCAAGACAAGTACTCACCATTTTAGCAAGTAAAGGCTTTTTGGAGCAACACTTGCTAATGACACCAATTGGAGTAATTTAATTACGTGTCTCAGGTCTTGATAACATTAACACTAGCTGCAGGAATCCTTATTGCATTTTCGATGCAAACACAAACACACAGTAGTTTCAGCTTCACCCAGTGGATAACGGATTTGAAGGTTACAGCGATTTCTTACAGCCGCCCGAGTTATTTTCCTCAGCTCAGCCACTCTAGTTACACTCTGGTTGTATTTTTAGGAGGCTGTTGAGCACCATAGAGAATGAGTATTCTAATAGATGTTATGAAGGGTAAAAGCAGGCGCTTTCTGTACTTCCAGGTTTTGGCTCTGGCTCACTGAGAAGGAAGCACAAATACAAATGAGTCTTCAACTGCAGAAAGTGGGTCACCCACTGACCCACTTTCCCAGTTGCTGAAAAACCTTCCTAGAAACAACTCGAGGTGCCCAAGAATGAAACTGGGACTGTGTTGGTATGTCTCCAGCAAGCTGACCCGGACTGCCAGGACTATTTATGCCCAGTACACAATGCTTACAATGGGAACCCTCTGCATCATCCATCAGTTTATCTCTAGATCTGCACCACTTTTGTACTCACTCCTTAACAAAGGTCTGAGCACTGCAGCCCGAGGAAAGCTCAGGCTTGATATGGAGGGGGTCGAAAGCACGAGTCCCCCAGCAGGTTACTCACCTGGGCCACTTGAACAACCTGCAGCTGTATGTGCTGAGGCTGCTGCAAGCCAGTTGTGGCCTGAGACACAGGGATGTACTGGATTCGCTGGTAGTCTCCCTGGGGAGTTCGATAGTCTGTTGTGAGGGTCTGGGATATCTCTGTCATTGCCTGCGTCAGTAAGTCTGTTGTCTGAGGAGGTAGAGAGAGTGATACAGACCATCATCACATATTGTCTACTGGCTTGAATACTGATTTTAATCTTCTGACTGAACAGTATTCTATTAGACAACAACGATCCTGCATTTGTGAAGAGTTGACTTGGTGTCCAAGTCCAAAAGTGCTTCTCTGGACATACTCCACCTTTCCTCATCACCTGCAGAGCCATACTTTTCTTCACACGCTTCAGAAATACAGTTCAAGACATTTAGCACCTAACAAGTCAGGCTGATGACACCAACCGCGTCCTGCCTGGATTTGCCCATTTCCAAGCACAACTTTTATCCAGTTTTGCACTGTGGTTAACAAGGTTTTTAGAACTATGCAGCATCCCAGCACCACCCAAGGACACAACACTAATTTTCTAGTCGCAGCTTTCACTTGAGTAGCAGCTGGTGTATTAGCAGTGGAGAGATCAGCCACTGGAGGTTCCTATTTCTCAGCACTGCACTGCCTAAAGGACTACAGAGAGATCTGGTCTCCCCTGAACAGAATTGGCTCCAGGCCCCAGTCACTGTTGAACGTGTCCTCTTGAGCCCAAGATCTGCGAGCACCTCCAGAGAGCAGTCCCACTGAAAACTCAGGAGATGAATATCCCGGAGTTAATGAGGGATGTATGAAAATGTTACGTGGAGTCAGCAGCATAAGGATCTGAACGAAAGAAAGGAGTGGAGGAGGGCAAAAAAGACAAATCCTTAGAGCTCCAAAAATACACACGTAATTCCTGGCAAAGACAAACTACCACACACAGATTCAGGAACAGAAGCGATCTCCAGTGATGTCCTAACAGATTATTTGCCATGCTGTCTGCCAAATAAACCCTAAGACTTCTGTACCAGAGGGCTTGTGTGCTGTTTTTCTCCCTCCACTGGCCTGACCTAACGCATCTCAAGTCCTTACCACAACCGTCTCTCCGGTAGTGCTGTCGGTGGTTAGAACAGCAGGAGTGGAGCTGATAACAGCTGTCGCCAGCGGAGCGTGTATCGTGTTGGGGAGCTGAGCAAACTCCGGGTGCTTCTTGCGGATGTGTTGTACCATCTTTGTCTGCAAAGAGATGCAAAAGAGCATTAGGAAGGTGGTCAGTATCTCTGCTTTGGGCCAGCTGAAATGCAGCTGCCCTGTGGTCTGCAGCAAGGCACCATCAAGACTCACACTATGGGATGCTCTGGTCAGCAAGACC
>NW_010410435.1:27678-28365 GCF_000710305.1 Buceros rhinoceros silvestris | reverse complement strand
CACGATAGGGGGGTTGGTTGTGTAACAGACCACTTTTTATCCGATACTTCCACAAGGAGGGATCATAAAGCCGCTGATGATTAAAGCTACCCAATACCAAAATATTGCCCCAAACATCACAGTCTGTAGCCTTTTATGCCAACTCAGCCAAATATTCTGGGGATCTTTTCCAGAGGCTGTTTCCTGAGGTTATGAGACAACCCCGTACCTTACTGCTGTACTGCTTGGAACAGTGAGGACAGCAGACCGGAGGGGTGGCGATGGTGCCTGTCAGCTGGGTGTGGGTGCTCAGCATGGGGTCCGGCTCTCCTGGGCCCGCGGGACGCAGTTTCCGGATACTTGGAGGTAGCTCCGCCCCAGGATGGTTCTTCAGGATGTGCGCTTTGCGTTTACTGGCACTCTTGTACACCTGCGGGGCAAAGATTTGGAATGAAAATGATGTAACCCCAATGTCTGCACAGAAACCAGGTACCAGTTCCCTTTATCTGGGAGGTCTGCACGTTGCTGTAGTATGTTTAGTTAAATCCCCAAACAATTAGAACAGTGTGTGAAAATATATACACCTCCTAGTGCTTCATCAACCTGTAAAAGCAGCTCTTTCCTGTGTGGCACGCAGAAGCCTTTTGAGAACATGTATGCCACAAACCATCAGGACAGGAAGGTAGGGGGAAAAGCTTTTTCCTGCTG
>NW_010410435.1:26107-27551 GCF_000710305.1 Buceros rhinoceros silvestris | reverse complement strand
GATACTTGAAGGTCAAACATCACAGAAGCCACTGATCACCAAAGCTGTAATTTGTCCAATGTTTTTTGTCTCTAGGGTTGATGGCTCTCGCACAAAGTGTCAAGCTGTTTTAATAGTCTTCAGCAATGACTTTTTAAAATTCTTTTTAGGCACAAACAAACATTTGGTAACATTATTTAAAAATACCTGGTTTATTTACCTTTAAACAGAAGGGAGGAGGCATCATGGCAGAATGTACTGGGGATACAGACAGTCAAAATACACTCTCTAGTAAATAAAGGCCCACACACATAAAAAGGAGAGGCCAGGGAGTAAGAACTGGAACCCACACTCAGTGTGCAGAAGAGGCTTTAAGCCCCACCAAACACTGGAAATTGCTGGCATGTGCCTAGTAAGCAGCTTAAAATAGAAGGGGTTAGAGACTACCTTTTAGAAATTACATCGAAACCAAAAGAAATGAGTGTTCAGGAACAAGACTGATAGGATACTTGGGTTGCCAAAAGCATTTTAGGACTACGGGGGAGTGACTGCTGGATCATTGTACTTGAGTTTTCCAGCTCCAAAGCCAGCAGAAGTGGAGGAGAACTGCAGTTTTCAGTTAGCACTCAGCTGCCTTGGCCCAAGCGCATTCCTATGTCTTTCAGGTTTTTTTTGGACAGTACTGCAGGAATGCTGCTGGCAAGCACCTCAGAAAAGCTCCCAACCCTGCCAGATGTTTCCATGCAGAGACAAATTGGCTGCATACAGGTCTAGGACTGAGCTAACCCTCTGAGGGGTGACTTCCTTACACACCTTATCGCAGTACTGACAGAAGTAATCTCTGTTGGGTTTGATGATGGGCAACGTGAGCTCTGGCACCTCTTCTATTTTCATGTCTGGATGTCTCTTTGATAAATGATTCACCTTAGGAGAAAGAAACAGAGAGAACGAGAGAGCATGTTATAGCTAGAAGCCAAGCAGTTGCTGCTTCTCCTAGGCGTGAGTAACAGCCAAACCAGAACCGTAATGATGCCAGCGAGCAGCACCGGAAGCATTTGCTGCTGCAAGGGTTATTGTGCTGAAGGTAAACATCAGGTCTTGCTGGATCTCATTTACAGCTTCTCTAATCAAACTAAGATGGGAAGGGGTAGAACACTTGCCAGAACTTTCTTGCAGCTGAGAAAGAGGTGATGTAAGGGGCCTCTGCCTGCAAAGATCTCTTGCTTTCCACAGCGACAGTTACAGGACATGGCCAGGAGAGGCCCCTCAAGGAGGGTGAGGAACAAAACCCAAGGACGACATTCAGCTAGAGCGTACAGGCACTCACCAGCATCCCCCTCCGGCGGAAACCCATCATACAGAGCCGGCACTTGAACATGAAGCTTTCGTAATCAGTGGAAGCTATCCGAGGCTTGAACGTTTTTGAGCGGCGGATTCGATCGGCTTTCTTGGCCTCCCTCTCTGG
>NW_010410435.1:1219-25927 GCF_000710305.1 Buceros rhinoceros silvestris | reverse complement strand
AAAGAGCAATTGGGGAGAAAAACATCAGGATCACTTACTACCTGTTATGAGGAAGAGCCATAAGGGGAGTTGTACAATGAGCCAGTTCTTAATGAGCAGGTGAAACTTCTAGCATTATTTACACATGGCCATTTCCTCCACCTTGGAGAACATGAGCTTATCTGGAAGGAAATGGTGTTCTCCACCTGTACCAGGGGCAATCCAGCCAAGAGTCATCTCACCTTGAACTGCTTGCCACATGTGGAGCACAGGAAGTCTTTGCGGTCCGAGTGTCGCAGCATGTGGAGTCGCAGCTTGTCGGGGCGACAGAAAGCCTTGTCACATTCTGTGCACTGGTAAATCTTTTCTGAATGGAAACTGCGTACGTGTTTCTTGACCTAGAATTGCAGATCACAGAAAAGCAGAATTTATTCCAAAGAAAGGAGTGCATGGTAAAACAGTCTCGGAAACACTCCGCAAAAAGGAAAAAAAGAAAGGAAAAAGGTTTTAAGAGCTCTCTAACTCAAAAAAGTATTTTATCAGAACGGTTGATATCTTGGCAATAGTTTCTATAAAGCCATAACATCTTTATTAAGCCTCCAGATGGACATTGATTTCCTCACGAGTGATTATTGAAGGCGTCAGCTATTGCACAGTTAGGCACTTAACGGGCAGCAAAAATCCATGATGCACGAGTTTTCCCCAATCATCCCTGAGTTCACGTGTTCATCTGAGGGCCACTCTCTTTACTTCATTTGTAAGAAATCTAAACACAGGGACTAATTCCTTTCAATCAGAGAGAACGAGCTTGCAATTACAACTGGCAAAAAAAAAGCAGCCACCTTAGGAAAGTATTTGGAGGACATACCTGAATGGCAGTTACTTTTACATACTTCAGCACTACCCTTGACCTCTTCAAGCATCTAGTGGTTCCCCATCCCCCCCATAAAGTAACTAATGAGGTTTGACATTTGAAATCCAAACACTACTCAAGAAATGAATTTAAGTAAATCTTTACCTTTTTCTAATACTGATATGTGGAACAATTTGGTATCTTTATCTGTTCACATCAAAGTATTTAAGTAGACAGCAATATATGGTGACTAGACTTAATTATTCACATAGCACCAGTTGAAGAAAAAAAAAAGCAGCTTAAATTCCAAAATAGAACTGAATAGCAGGGGACCTTCTTCTGACTTAATCAGTTTTGTGGGAAAGTTGATGGGGAATTAGGTTGCAGTGCAACGTTTCAGAATCATCAATATTTTCCCTTGTTCAACATTTTCAGAAGATAAAGGGGTTTTGCTGGGATTGAATTGTATTAGTGAATCACCCCATCCTTTCCTCTTTGGCCTGTGGAATAGTCTATCAGTTCCTATCACTTGACTTAAACTGAAGTGTAGAAATCCAGTTTAAGTCAGGCAGCTCAGCCAGCCATATCAACCTCTTTGTCTCCATGAAGGATAATGAATATGTACCTGGTACTTCTCAGTTTCTTACTGAACATTGAAACAGTGTCCTTAAATTCTACTAACAACCTTCTCCAATGGCTCTGCACGCTGCACCAAGGAGCTTCATTACTCACTATCCAATGCAACCTCTCCTAGCAGCGTGCAGAGGAGGAGGAGAACAAAGTATGCAGCTGAAGCCCAGGGGGAAGTCAGGAAGCAGAGTATCCTGATCTGTTCTGGCACTTCTGCAAGGTGCTCACATGAATTACCCTGACAAAAAACACTCAGGGGATTAAAGACGTGAAAACAGTTTGTTTTGGTTAGGAGTTTTACAACAGAGGACAAGGTGTATTCAAGTTCAAGTGACATACAGCAGAAGACAATTCCTTTTTGTGCCATAGATCTGTACTGACCCAGAGTAGTGGGGACCTCTGGGGACCACCCCTCCCCAAAGCTTTCTAACGCCAGCCTGAAGTACCGCATCTGATGGAGTGGAAAGAGCACTTCAATGGCGTGACCCAACACCTAGCAACACTTGGTCACCCTTCCATTTTAATTTCTGACTGACGTGGACCCCTTCACCTTGAGAGAATGATCTGACAGGCAGTGTCACACAAGAACAGTACTGAAGGATTGATAATCAGAGTGCTTGTGAGAGACAGCGCTTCAGATCAGCACGGCACCTCACCTGGATGAAATCCGGAAAGCGTTTTTTGCAGGTAGGGCAGGTGAAATAGCCATCGCTGACGTGGATGGCCACGTGATCTTTAAGCAGATCCAAGCGGTCAAAGGACTCAGGACAGAAAATGCAGGAGTATGTTTTCTGATCCATGTGGAACTTCATGTGGCTCTCGAGAGCACCGCTGTTGATGAAGCCCTTGTTGCAGATGTCACAAGTCAGAGGGCAGTTCCCTTCCCGCCCGTGAAACCGCAGGTGCTGGTCCAGCTTGTCCTTTTCGCGGAAGGCCTTCCCGCACTGGAGGCATTTGAACGGGCGGAAGGATTTCCGTATGAACAGGTGCTGAAGCGCCGCGTTCTGAAAGGAACAACCAAGAGGTCATGAGTTTTATTTTGATGCAGAGATTCCACATCCAAATAGTTTCAAGATTAAATATACCAGATGACCAGTGAACCTAGACTTCAGAAAGGGCTTTTGCATTGTAAACACTGTCTCTGTTCTACAGAAAGGGGTGGCTGTGACGGGCAGAAGTTAAGCCGTTACACAGTGACTTCAGAAAACACAACGTAGGAGTTTCCCCTCCAGTCCCTGGTTTCTGCTGATTTAGCTGGATGTTGCCTTTAGCACGGCATTTTTTTGCCAAATAAAACTAAGTCTTCTCTGAAGCAGAGACCTAGGCCTGAAAAAAGCTGCAATTCCAGCTGCTTGTTGGGACTAGGTCACCAGTTCAGCCACCATACAGAGGAACAGTGAGCCAGCACCTTATCTTTTACGCAGAAGTGGGGCTTATGGAATTCTACAGCCCTGTGCAAAATCAGCTGCACCAAAGGTCACCTCAGAGATGTGCAGCGGTGGTTTAGCATGGCCTGGAGCTTCTGGTGGAACACACATTCGAGAGATGCTGCCCTAACCCTTTTTGTTATACTCAGAGAACAGAGTTGAGAGTTTCAGACCGTTAGAGCAGGGGCAGAATGGCAGGTTTGCAAACAACAGGTAAGAACTTGTGAGCAATTCACCTGTCTTTGCCACTTTGCATATATTGTGCTAGAGCCTGAAAATGGGGGAAGATGAACACACCAGTGCTAAATCAAGAAGAATGTTTCATTTCTTCATCTCTTTTCAGATGTTAGACAGAACCTACATCACGACAGCTACAGAAACAGCGCTAGAACGTGGCTGGCACCTGTTTTCACACATTCAGTGTTACATGCTTCTCTGTGAGATATGTTCAAGACTTCTGCAAACAGATTTCCCTGGTTTCCTTGCTCCTTTCCTTGTGGCAATGTCTGGGCTGACAAGTGCTGTGTCCCTTAAGTGTATGCCAACAGTTGACTCTGAGAAAGTAAAGTTAGGAGCTCTTCTGCTGGAAAGAGGAACAGCTTGGGACTACGATGAAATGCTGTACTGGGGATTAAATTAGTGAACCTGGATGATCCTTTTCACCACCTGAACTGCAGAGAGAAACCTGCACTATCATTCCAGAAAAAGGAACATGAGAGCAACTGTTCTGCTAGAAAAAAGCTAATAGCTTAATACAGGAGCCCCACATAAGTCCTCCCATGAACATCGTCCTCTCCATTTTACAAGCAGAGAAGAGGAGACACTGGGTAATACCCGAATCTGCTGTAAGTCACACTGGGAGTTGGAAAGACATGTGCTGTGTAAAAATTCCTGTGTTGCTCGCAGTCAGAAATGTATCATTTTCCCCTTCACTACAGGGATCTGCTGATAAACCAAACAGTTGAAGAGATGCACTTCAAGTTCTTAACTCCACTGTTACTGTACCATGCTATTCGATCACGGGTACCTTACCAGTGCCTGACTGGTAAGACAGCAGGCCAGACTTCTGCACCACGTAAATCACCAGTCAAAGGCTCCAGAAGGGTGAAATGTTTGACTGCTCTTTGGTTAGATTACTATAAAAACAGAAAAAGAGACCTAAGTGTTGTCTCCTTAAATCCTCACACTGATCCAGTGCAAACAATTGCACAAACAAATCTTCTAAAACTTTAAGATGGATATTATAGAGTTTCATCCAAGCAGTCTACTCCTATAATGTTCACCTTAAATTTGTATTTAATTCACATGAAAAGAACTAGAACGTAAATTGTTATTCAGGTAACACACACTTCTGGACATCGGTTGCTTAAAGAAGATCAGATGCGACAATTTACAATGCGGGGTCAATAGGGAAACACTAAACAGAAGCTGGACAAAACATGGAAGGTGATGTTGTTACGTACCATTCGATCAGATACAGCAAAAACCCAACGAAACAAACAAACCAAACCTACCTGCAGCTCCAGCTGAGCAGGCAGCATTGGGGGAGAGAAAAATACTGACATTATGCAATGGACTTGATAACAGAAGCCTTGACTTCTGCAGGTCACTATGAGGGCCAGCTCTTCTGACCAGAGTTCACCCTTTACTCAGGCAAAACTCCCGTGAGGTGTTTGCCTCAGGAAACACCAAGCAGATCCTCAAGGTTTACCCTGTAGTTAGTAACTGCCCAAGGGGAGTTAAAGGGCAAAGATAAAATCCACAGATTATGTTGAAGGTGTTTTGTGATCTTTCATGTTTTCTCAGCGTTGATTAATGATGATGTAATGTGTACTGCAGAGCTGCAGCGAGAATTAAATGCTTTTAGCAGAAGGGGATAATTAGGGCAGGATGACAATGGGGCAAGGATTCCAGGAGTGGCAAAGTCAAACCTCATCTTACTGTTCGTACTCTATACAACCAGTTGCATTTCTTTCAGCATGAAGGAAGTGACCGTGCTTTCCAAATCACATCCCTAGCCCTGCCAGTTCCTTCCTCTGAGTAAAGCAGTCACCTACACAAAGGACATTTTAGGATCAGGTACGTATGTAAAAGGGCAATTTGGAAACACAGATGTTTCTGGGATCAGCCCATAGACACTCTGGACGCTGCCCAGAATTGGATTAAAACAAATATTCATTTTGGCTGAGGACCACAACATACCTCTAAATTGTTACACAAGTTTCTTGAAGGGTGGATGTCTCTTTATAATACTAAAGGACGCGATGACCATATTTAAGGTCTGATCTCCAAGAAAGCTCCACAACCTCTAAAGCAGAAGCTAAGAAATGAACCGAACCTACCAGGACTTGAACCCTGGGGCACCAGAGACTGTTTCTTTTGGCTAGAATGAAAGCACTTGCAGAGTATCACTGCCTTAAACCTTATACGAGTCAGAGCAATTCACTAAGAATTCTTGTTTTTAAAATTTTTAAATCCTTTAAATAACGAAGAACTCAAGCTACAAAGTCATGACTTTCTACCTGTTCTTTGAAAGTGAATCATGGACTATGCATCTTAAACCCAAACATTTGCTTGCTGATGGAGTTACTTGCACGTTATTGCGAGAAGGTGCTGGAAACAGCTGAACTGAGTGAGTGCTCATAGGGCGCTGGAGCTTGCTCTGATTTTTTAGTGCCTGCTGTTTACTGTGATCTCAGGTTCTCCTTGCTCACAGTCTGATGCAATCGGGGAAGGTGCTATGCCACCATCCATCTGCCATTCTGCCAGTGCTCCTGTCACGAAACATCTCCAGGACTGAAGACAACCTGCTAGATGTCTGGGAAGTTGGGGAGATCTGGCAATAAACATGTCACCAAGGACTAAACCACCACTGCACTCTGCTTAGTTGTCATCCTTTGCGGTGAATTTCCAGGGAACAAAAGCTAAGTCTGAGACCAAGAAGTAACTTCAGAATTTCTGTCCCTTTCTTCCCACATTTACTGCTTAAGAAGATCTTAAGTTCAAATATTCATGGAAATGGGCACCACTTTCTCTTCCCATCACACCCAGGCTTCAACTTTCCACTGAGGTAGTTGTGGCATATCACAAGCAGGAAATACCCACACTCTTTACTGTCAAAAACTCAGCAGCTGTCTTTGTACTCTGTTATCCACCTTTCAACACATTCAGTAAGAATCCCTCAAGCTTTTAACAGAGGAAAATCAAATTACTGGTAGAAACTTTTCATTCAGAGAGCACAAGCATTTTATGTGGTTAACAACTCTGGAGTCAAGATGCCCAAGTCAAATTCTTCCTTCAAGATATGCTGCTGCATTTCTGGGGTAACACCACCACTACAAACTGAGAGAAAAATACTGCTCAACATCTTTCTACACAGAGCAGCTACTCGGCTCTTTCCTAAACCTTTCTCATCCCCTAAAACTGAAGTCTTACCCCAACTGCAGCTGTTCCTTCCCATAATCAAAATTTTACACGATAGAAAAAGATTTTAGGCTAAACAAACCAATCTCCCAGTTACACAGCTTGAAGGATTATTTGCTTGAATCATTTCCCTCCCACACATAGTAGAGAAAAACAGCTCACCCAGCTGACACAAGGCTCAGGCTCCAAGTGTTTGCTGTCAGTACACAGGTTTTAATCTCAAAGGCAGGCAGGTTTTTCTCCCCCAAGAAAGGATTTTATCACTAAATATCATCAACAACTAAGGGGATCTAAACCGAGGTCATGGTTCCTTTTTGGCAACTATTTGCAAGAAAAGAGTTCTGAAACACAGATGGTGCTGTGAACAAGTCATTACTCCGTGCCACAGCACCATGATTCAGCCGGCTGTTGGAAGCCCTCCTGCTTGCCAGCTTGGATGGACTGTGTTTCTGAAAGAGAATTACTGTGCTGGGATTGAATCAGCTCCAACTGGTCACCAGTTCTCACTGGCACCTCAGATGATACTAGTTCTTTATGGATGATTTGCAAAGAAAATCGCTAGGAATGAGATGCTTTGCTGAGGATTTGGAAATGGACACGGCAGCGAGAGGAAGAGACCAGCTGGTCCTGGCAGGCAGGTCCGAGCAAATGGAGAGGGTGAGAGAAGACATGATCCGCCGTCCTCCTTGCTTACCCTGATACGCTTTGCTCGCCTCATGTCATCTGCTGTCATGGTGCTCTGCGTAGGCACCGCGCTCTCCTCATGCTGCGGCTGGATTTGTAGCGGGTGGTTTTCTGACTGCTGCTCCAGTGCCGACTGTGTCTCTGATGGCACTGGAGTCTGTTCCTGCTGCTCCAGCCCATTCAGTGTGGCTTGTCCGGCCTCATCAAACTGCCCCTTGCTGGAAAAATGCAGCAAGTCCTGAAATCGCAAATCATACAACCAGTGATTATTCCCCCCACCCACTGAGAAATGCTTTGATAACACTCAGCAGACAACAAGATTTCTTCTACACACTTAACCACGGGCTATAAACAAAACGTGTCTACACTAAGGCTTTCCTGCTGTGCTCCACGGATGCTCTCAGCAGATCACCTACACCTACAGCAGCAAGAAGTGCTGCAGGGAGGCGACTTGGCTGTCACATCGTCTGATGGGAAACAGACAATCTCTGGGATGGAATCCTCTTGTATTACCAGAAAAAAACTCCACATAGATCCTGATCTGACATCACTTAATGCAACTAAGGAAACTTAAAAGCACGAGCTAGGAAAAAGCATCAGGAACCTATCAGCTCAACTTCCTGCCTCTCCAGAGCTAAGGGTGTGGGAACAGCACTACACTTACTTGTCTGCATGGAGCTGGCTTGTGTCCTGTCAGCTTGCAGAGGGTGATCTCCGACCGTCTGCACTTAATGCAATGTCTAAGGCAATGCTGCACGCTCAGAAAACCAGTGGCAGGCATTCCAAGGCAACATACACAGTCCTCCCTCTGAGTCAGCACTGAACCATGACCCAGCTTGGTGCCAGGGAACTACCACTCCAGAGTGCTTCTTTCAGCCAGGTCATAAACCAGAGCTGCTGATCCCTTCTGACACCTTCCTTGAAAGGGCTCGGTGTAACCTAAGCACGGACAGCATCGCAGAGGATTTTTACTTACTTTACGCAGATGCATTTCACTTATATTCTGTAGGGACAGAATATAATTGAGAGTAGAACATTCTGCAGTAAGATTGCTACAGGCGGCCTTCTTGTTTTAATATTAAAGCATCATAAAGAATAGCTCAAACCAACATAATTCTACCAGCAACAGTTACAGGAGCAGGCTCTGACCTCACATTCCAGAAGGGACAAATAGGAACCTAAATTGCCATTACAGTTTTACTGTCTAAATTACTTTTGGGATGCTGCTCAGATGTGGCAGTAACCTAAAGACTTTGGGATGAAGAGTTGCTGTAGAAGTGCAGTGATTTTACAGTTTTTCTAGAAAGCAAGCAGCATGCTCCTCTCCTCGCAGGGAATCACAGCTAGGAAACCAAGATTTAATTGGTCTAAGTCCAAAGCATACCCTCAATTTGCACTGATGCCCCACATTTTTTAGCCAGGACTCTACCTCCCACTCCTCCATCTTTGAGGAGTCCCCCAAAAATATACCTGTGTCCCTTCTTCACACTTTTCCCCATTTTCACTGGTTACTTCCAGGCGCATGAATTTGGGAGGGCGCCCAGGGCGTCTGCCTGGTCCAAACCTCCTCTTTCCTCGCCCACGACCGCGGCCTCTGGCTCTGCAGGTTAGAGACAAAAGAAAGGTGGATTTGGCTGATTTTATGCGTTTTCTCAGCATCACTACTTGCCCATGCAACTCAGTAACAATGGCCTGCAGTAAATAATAAAACCCAAGTAAATTCTGGCAGCAAAATAATAGGGCACTGGCTGGTATCAATTTATGTTGTGTTCTGTGAGAAATCCAAGTCCAGAACGCAGTAAAATGTATCTCAGTCATCGTGGGACTGAGAGGATTACTGGCTTCTAGCAAGTCCTCTGCCATGGCAACTCTCCCACCTCCCACGCCTCAGCGTACAGTGTGCTGCAAAGCACTTTCAGCTAGATGGAACAAGTGCATAAGGAAGCCAGTTTGAAACATGAAGCTGTAACATCCTTCCCCAAAAGGGCACGTGGCCATTGATGTCAAGCAGTAAACTGACAGGAACCACATTCAAGTCACTAGGGTACTGAAATCTTTCCGTTTCAACAGGGTATTTATTTCCCTCGAGCTACTTCCTTCGCAAAGTCTTACACCAGCCAGCTTCCTGGTGCCGTGTTCTTACCTCCTGGTGCAGAGCTGTTCTCTCACAGCTACCCGTGTTGGTCTGTGAGATCTGAAGGGCAAGACCCCCCTTCCTGCAAGTTTGGGGAAGCACCGTAGTGACACACAGACAAAGCTAACGCTTTCAGTACCTGCTGAAGAAGTCCAGCTTCTCATCATGGGAGTTGAGGTGCTGCTGCAGCTGCTCTGAGCTCATGAAACGACGATTGCACTCGTAACACGGCCAGTTCTTCTCTTGCTCTCTGAGAACTACGTTCAATTGGAAGTGTCAATAACAGCATTTCAGTCACCACCAATTAAATGCCTCATTTTTCCCTCAAGCCTTTCTGTCCTCTGGGGGCCATATTTCTCCTGAAGGTTAGACAGGCTTCAGAACACCCAGCCCTGCTCCATTTAGCTTCACTTTTATCCCCTCTGCACTGTGGCATGACTACAGCTCATCACAGAAAGACAAAAAGGTCGCTGGAGACGATTCACACAAACCATAAACACCGCTGACAATTCAGGGAGACTTTGAAATTTATTCTTCTATGGAAAAAGCACCTACAGGACTGTGTACCTGGCAGAAGTTAGGGGAGGTCAAGCGAAATTTCTCCATCTAAAGCACATCGGTTTATGACACAGACTTCATGTTAGACACCAAGTATGGAGACATACCTCTTTCCTGCAGCAACCTAATGCTTCACAGAAACTGAGGCAAAAGGTTAAGTTTTTCTAACATTAGCATGAGAAGAGTTAGTAGAACTGAGTCCCAACGGTGCAATCTAGACCTGCTTTAATCTCTGACCACCACACAGGCCATATACCAGAAACTAAGTACAACACTCAGTCACTACAAAAACCGAGAGCAGAAGAGCCCAAGTTACCCTTCCTTTCCTCCTCAGATATGTCGTGGATCTTCTGGTTCACAAACTCTGCGTAAGATGCAGCGTACCACACCTGCAGCAGGAACACAAGGTAACACAGCGCTTAGATGGAACCAGAACTGAAGGGAATTCATTTGCAAATGGTTTTTAAGCAAGGCATTGACTTCACTTGCCTCAACCACTAACTCTTATTGCTGCTTTCATCCTCGATAATAAAGCCTGTGGGGATCAATACTCCTCCTCTGAGGAATAAAAGAGCTTTGCTCAGAAAGCATATCCATTTAATTTTAAGGTATAGCCTCCTAATAGGAATGTTAATCTCACACATGGCTACCAATAGCTCTAAAGGAAATAAGATTAATCTCTTTAGACCTGACTGCATGATTGTAAAGGATGGATGTCAGCAGACTACAGGTACTCATTGGACCAAGAGGAAAAGTTAACTCGGGGATTTCCCATTTCTTTCCTGCTCTCTTTAGAGAGACAACAGGTAGCACCATCCACAGAGACTCATTTAAAACGTTTCCAAACTTCTGAAAGACTGCAGCAATACGGTCCTGCTTCCCAAAACAAAGATCTGCCAGGCTGCAGGAGTCTTTCAGCAGAGAACGCCACGGGAGGCAGAAGGACAAAGATTATTAGAGCCTAAGATCAGATGCTCACAGTTAGCTGAGAATTCTTGCATCATTTCTTAATTAACTTACTGTTTAAGAAACCTCTTCTAAAATTGAAGCATTTCAATCAAAGGCAGCACAAACAGATTTTCAGCACGAAAAATCTGGGCAAGTTTAAACTTGCCGTGGGCTGCAGGTGTTTTCCTAGCAGTGCTGAGTGGTGTTTCTAACCCCTTCAAAGACTTACTAGCACATACATGTTACTTTGCAGGACAAAGAGGAAAGCCTGGAGTCCCAGGCTACTCCCTTGTCATGTGACGCACAAGTTCAACTTTAAATGACTGATCCTCCTAGTTCAATTTTTGAACAAAATGTACACAAATGCCCTACATCCACACCCTTGGGGAGGAAAGCACGTCACAGAGCCTAGGTAATTCACCTTCCATTATCAAACTCATTTTACCTCAAAAGACACGACTAACACGTAAAGCAAGATAAACGGTGCTTCTACAGGCAGGTCTGAATAGATTTAATGGAAGTCTGATTTCCAATTGATTTAAAAACTGTGGAGAAAATGATGTTTGGATACACTTCAAATGGATTAGCAAGGTCCCTAGCGATTCAGCTTAAAGAAATTAAGGACTGATTTCAGAGAAACCAAACAGAAACCTCCTCTTAAAAAGCAGCAACGACAAATGTCTAAGCACGTTTTTGCCCTGGTTTAGCCAAGGGTGTTTAAAACCTTCTTTTTGTTAAATTGTTGGAATATACATGCAAGAAAAGATTTGGAGAACAGCAAACAATTTCCTGATATCAAAGTGTTTTGGTTCCCCCCGGTTCTCCAAAAGATGTTGCAAACGAAGGCCGTCTCAGCCAGCCACGTTGCTTTGAGCTCAAAGTAATCAATACGTTATTAGAGGGAACAAAAAGCAACTCACAGGGAAGTCACAATATCCTTTATCATTTTCCACATGCAAAGTTTCAAAAGTTCCAGGAAAGCCAGGTAAAGTGAGAGACCATATTCACTTAAGGCACCAGAAAACAAGTCAAGGGCACACAGGACTAACTGGAAAGGGCATCCAGAACTAAAAAGAATAAGACTGCTGCAATAAAAATTAGATTGCATCAGCAAAATACATGCAATGTAAAGCATGACAGCCACAGACAATTCATTTGCACACTCTTATTTTAAACCTCCTCATTTTATACCTGAGCCAAAGCTCACTTAAAATCCCTAAGTCGGTGGCTAACTACTTACTGCCATCAATGACATTCAATTCAGGCCATCGTGCGCTTTATCAGAGAAAAAAGCCCTAAAGCTATTTACAGCTATCATTTCCGGCACTTGGGGATGCACTCATTAGGTAGCAGCTCTAAGATTTGATTTCAGCAGTGGAGAACCGAGTCATGGAACATGAGCAATGCCTTACCTTGAGTTCCTGCTTGGGCTCCACATTTTTAATGGTCGTGTAATAAATATGGTGGCCGTACTGATATGCCACCAGGTTCTGCTCCAAATGGTTTTGAGCTGGACGCACAAACATCATCCAGTTACAAAGAGCCTCACTAGACAGTTCAAACCACAGGTCCTCTTGCAAGTCTCTGTCTTTTCTGTCCCCCTTATCAAGAGAAACCTGTAGCAAAAACCAATTACACGTGACTAACTACCTGGCAGCAGGTTCAAAAGAGGGAGAGTTACTGAAAAATAAACCCTCTGCCTATGCAACTTTCACATTTGAAGAGCAATGAAGTCATAGCTAATTTTCTGTCTTTGCTAAGAACAGGCAGCACTCAGAAAAATACTCAAAATCAGGTAGAGATTTAACTAGGGAGATTCGGCAGAACAGTCCATGACACTGCCTCAAGCTGGAAGCAGCGTTGCTTTTAGCTGAACTGCTGGTGGGTGACTGCATCTGCCTGTGGTCATGACTGCTTTGTCAGACACTGACCAGGGATCAGCGCTCCTACAACTGTGGACCTAATCTCCAGCAAATACAGGACCAATTTATGTCCTCAAACCAGTAAATAAAGAGTGAAAGTCAGTTCAAATCCACTGTACCTCACACCAACAATTTGGCGTGAGGAAGGGGAGAAAAAACTCGGCTCTCACCCACACCTTGCGGGGGAGAGGAGGGAAAGGGGAAGAAAAATATTTTTAAGGTACAGCATGACACAAAATAATGGCTGCCAAGCATTCTCAGATGGGGCTCTTATTTTTGTGTCCAGATGCTGCTTCAGCCCATGTGAGTGATTCACAGCATTCCACGTTTCGAGTCCTATCCATCTTGACACCATAGTGCCAGAATATTCACCACGATGACTGTGTCTCCCTGAGTAAGAGAGCAGATTTCAAGCCAAAGCAATCTGGGTATTTCTGAGTTATATTCAGAGCTGGAAGTAACATCTCCAGTGAAGTCATTGACCAGTTCATTGATCAAACTCATGAAAAATGAAGCTTAAGCCCAAGTTGATCCCTCCTCTCCTCACACACCCTTACCTTCAAATGGATGTAACAGTCTTTGAGCTCTGTTTGTCTAACCAAGGGTCCTTCCACAGGTCCGAACTGCGTGCGTTTCGGGATACGCCTTTTGGAGAACACACCTCCCAAAAACCGGTCTATATAAAGCACCAGGGGCAGGCTGGCTCTCGCCCTGGTCAGCACGGGCCGGTTTGGGATGGGATGCAAAGGTCCATGTTTTGGACACACGGAGGGATGGGCGTTATTACACTCTTCACACCCTACAACACAAAGTCAGAGAGGACACGACTGTCAGGCAGACGGTCACGCAGCAGCTCAGAAGAGATAGCCTTATCTTTATCTCTGAACATCTTTGGCGCAGCTGTGGGAACATTTATTCCAATAGTCTGTCTACATTTTAGAACATTAGAGGGGGCAGCTCCTGCAAAATGCAGAACAAAGCAGCTCCAAGACTCCACCTAAGACACAGCCTTGTCTTTTGAGGAAGGCAGCTCAATAAGAAGAGCCTACCTTTCTGGGTATAAAGGGGTTTACTTGTTACTGCTAAAAGCTGACCGGTTTTCAACTCCTTTACTGGAGGCCTGATGGAGGGGAAAGAAAATAGGGGAGGGCAGCTAATACGCTACATATGACTTACACAAATCATTGGGATCAAAGGGGCGAGGTGGATCCGGATCCCATTCATCCATGTCAGTGTCTTCCCCCTCTTCATCCTCATCTTCATCCTCATCATCTTCCTCTTTTGTTTCCATCCTTCCCATCTGATTCTGCAGAGGTGCTAAAGCGTCAGAACCATCCACTGCCTCCATGGGAGGTAACACCTGGTTATGCACCGGTAATGATGCCTGAGGAGAGAATCCACAAAAACACCCCAAATGGATCCATGAAGAAAAAATCCTCTTACAAAGACGAGCAACGAAGCTTCTTGCTAGTCTACCCTTTCTGCTTCCTTTGGCAATGGAAAGAAGGACAAGGGAA
This sequence comes from Buceros rhinoceros silvestris, assembly GCF_000710305.1. Classification (NCBI taxonomy): domain Eukaryota; kingdom Metazoa; phylum Chordata; class Aves; order Bucerotiformes; family Bucerotidae; genus Buceros; species Buceros rhinoceros. The sequence goes on along the minus strand of NW_010410435.1, from coordinate 11,852 downwards.
AGTGAAGTGACATGATAAACGATTGCCAAGGGATGTTTTGCATCGCTGCTGCTGACAGCCTCAATCAGGACAGCTCTGTGTAACTCCCAAGCTCTACCCCGTCAAGGACTGACTTCTCAGGACAAGAAAATGATACCAGAGAAATTCTGGACCCCCACAGGAGGTCTGAAACAAAGTCAAGGCTCTGTGGAAATTACCTAGAGCCTAAGGCTGTATTTAACTTCTTTTGCACAAGCACGAGAATCCTGCAGTTTGGCCCATGCTCTTTCCTCTCCTATCGCACAATCACACACAAACCCCAGAGCACACACAGAGATCAATAAGGGATGAGATAACACAGGGACTAGATAGAAACGATGAGACACAGAGGACAGCTGAGGGCATTGCATTCTTGCACTAGTTTTAAAGTTTATCCATTCTTTCCAAGGCAAAAACTAATTGATGTGCTGCATCCCCCCCGTGGGTTTCTCAGGTAGGGAGCACAAAACACTACACACAGCAGAGCTGTCTCAGAAGGCTGGCAAAGGGACCCGCTGGCTGTTGGGCCTATGTGACAGTCAGCACTACGCCGTCTGTTAACTCTGCTTTTCAAAGCAGAGACAAGAATTTTAAAGTGGCTGCTCAAGACAGAACAATCTGTACAACAGGATTCTCTGTATATTAAATACATGATGTCTCCTAAAAAAGCACCCCCACCCCACACATTCCACAGTGAGACTATGAAAGACAGGACAAATCTGTGCTACAGCTTTCTCCTCCCATAGCGCTCAGACACGTTTCGTCACCGGAGACAACGAAGCAATGAAATCGGTGTACTCGTACACAGAAAAGAAAAGGGTGCCTGGCAACTTACTCTATCTGCTTGTGGACCCTGCTCCAGAGCCATTTGCTCGGGGGATTCGGCAACGTTGCCGAGCACGGACAGGTTGGTGGGATTCATGCTCTGAGCAGCAGCAGGCAAGAGCACAGTTACCTAAAATTATAGGCACTCATTTTAGCGCTGCATCATTTCCATCAGTCACTTACACATGGGCAGTGCCCTGCATGCAAAGCTCCCTGGAGTCCTGCACTAGGGTAAAAACTGCAGCATTTTAGTAACTTTCTTTTTTCAGTAAGGATGAGGGACTTGCACAAAACCTGCAGATCCAGGGACAAAGAGAAAGGCTTCAAAACTCCGTCCAGACTTTGCAATCTATCAGCCTTCCTATCTCCCACTTCAGGCTTTAAACTAAGGTCCTCTCCAGCCTGGGTTCAAACTGCACTAAAACCAGACATGAGCTGTTCTTTAGCTCTCAGTAAAACCAGTGATTAGGGATCTCTATTTGTAAATTTTTTTTTTTTTTAAGGGAAAAGGTAAAGAGGGAAGAAGAAGCATGTCCTCTTTTTGCCTTTCTTTTTCCCAAGGAAGCCAAGATCCATCATAAAAACAGAATGGTCCATTGACCTCATCAGAGGATCAAGCACTCAAATGAGAGAATTCTAACAACTGATTTTCTTTACATTATTTGGCCACACTATTCATTTTTGGTTGGTTTTGTACTTATTTTTCTGTGCAGTAACCAGAACGTTAACACCTATCACCACACTGCTCCCAGCCATCCAGCGATAAAACAATGCAGAATGAAGATCCTAGGAATCACCTTTCCTGTCTCTTGTTCCCTGCTTATCTCTGCAGGAATTTGCACCCTTATCCCGCGTGATTTTTCATTACTCTCTACGCTTGACATCATGTGGCTTCTAGTTGGTGCCTCTGACTGTTAAGCAGCTTCTATGCTAAATTAAACGCCCTGTCCCTCTAGAGAGTGTTTAATAAATATCAGATAAATCTGAGAACAGCAAATTGTGCCAACAGTGAAGGAGCAGACAAGAAAATTCATATCATAAGCAGATAGTCTTAAAACTTCAAATCTAGTTGTTTTGTTTTAAGAAGTATTAAGAGTAATTTATGAGATTGCTTCAAAACTACAGCAAAAAGTCTTCAGGGAACTGTTGACAGTGACAGGAAACTGTCAAGATGACAGCTGAACCAAGCTGCCTGCTATTGACATTTCTGACACCAAGAGGTAACGGAAAAGGCATCGGTATTTGATGGCACACCTCCAGGTCTGCCAGCAGCGAGAGGGTCACACAAGCTTGTGCCTACTTGTAGCTCATGTTAGCATTTCTACCACTGATCACAGTTCAAACACTCTTTTCAGTGCACATTCAGCCCTTCACTCTGGCCCAAGACTGGCAATAAACGGGTGTTTTAATGATGGTTTAGTAACGATCTGGATCCAACGCGTCCGTTCACACACGCCATCAAAGACTGGCCGAGCAGTAACGATCTCAAGTCTCTATGAGAAGTGGAGGATTTGAACTAGAGACTGAGATCTGAAACCACCTTTAAACGATTACCACAGTGCAGCCCACAGAGAAACCAGAGAAGTGAACCACAAAACCCGTGTCCCTGTGAAGTTTCTAGTAATTTGATGGAGTTTCTAGATCTGTCCAAAGCTCCTATCCCTTGAGAGCCTTTTATGGACTTGAAGTCATTTGGATCAGTCTGCAGGAGGACAGCTGCAAACCCAGACTTTCCAGAGCAACACATCAGAATACAGCCAGCCACATCAGCTTGCTGATTTAACTAAGGGACACTGCTGAAAGGTTTTTCACTGTATCTGGGGCAGTAAGTTAGTACTTCTGTTCAACATGAATTGAAAAGAATAAACTTAAACTCTTCACTTTTACTGCCATTCATCATGCACAAGCTAGCTGAGATAATAGTGGCTTTTTGCCCCTGATCCCCAGGATGACCTGACTGCAGACAGGAATTAGACGGATTCAGAAATGGCTCATCCCGCACCAGCGCCACAGCAATCTCCCTTTACATTTACAGTTTCAGGCCCAAGGACAAGAATGTCTCTTTCTTACCTGCTGGGTGGTGGCATCCTGTTGGACGTAAGCCACTTGGGACGGATCTGTAAACAGAGTCTAGACAAAGTGAAAAAGGTTTATCAAACCAGCCTTGGGGTTGGTTACTCCCAACTCACACAAAAATTACTCTGCCACCAAGATCTGATCCTTTGCTAACTTCTAACATGCCCATTCACCAACTTACCCACGTGAACCTACATGCACAGAGATTAAACTAAAATTAGGCAGTGCTCCATTAAAAGATAACACCATATTTATGAGGCACTTTTTATCTATACACCTAAAGTGCTTCATACACTGTTGCCAATTTAATAAATTCTATTGTTGCATGAGTGTCTCACTACTCCACCTCTTTTGACAATAGTATTCAGAGTTTGGGAGTTACTTGATCAATCACTGCCTGAGAGAGATCCTCTCAAAACATCTGATCCTCCCAGAACATCCCACCACGTAGGAATTGTTTTTATGTCACAGCCAAGGGACAGACCATGTCGCACGAGGCTGTGCCAGCGCTGCCACAGGTGTCAAGTACGTGCGCCTTGTGGCGCTGCTAATCTGTCCTGTCAGCAAAGACTTCATAAAACATTCTCAATGCAGCGTGCCTGTTCCTCTTTTCTATCTGTCCACACAGAGGTCCAGATGTGTACTACATTAACCCCACATAAACACATGCTGTCAGTGAGGAAAACCTAGTTGATATAATTACGAAGGGGAAAAAGAACTCGGATCTATAAAATCAACAACTTCTCTGAAGAAAGACTATAAAATGAGATGGAATACTCTGAGATCCTCTGCAAAGTCAGGACTGTTACTGTAACTATCAGCTACAAGAACTGTACTATGCAAAACAAGGACCCTCTGGAAGACACAGAGATCGCTCTTAGCTTTTTACTGAGTGCAGCAGAGGCAAAATTTCTGGAGAGATTATCTGTGTTTTGGAAAACACTTTTGATGTAATTATCATCTCGTCACCTTCAGTGACATAACCAGCATTTTGTAACCCAGAGTCTCCATTGACACCCTTTGATTACGACATTTGCACATCAGACAAATGAACAGCACAAAGTCCCTCTTCAGCAAGGGGCAGATAAAAGCATTAAGAGCAACTGCCTGCTATTTTCCAGCCCTAGCACTTGGCTGGCAACTGGCTTTCATCTCAGACGAGATTATTCTGTCTTCTAAGTGCCAAAATGGGGTGGGCCTAAACCACACATGCCTGTGTAGCTTCCACGGGATGGATGTAAACGAGGGTGTGCTCTGAGGTGTCCACGGAGGTGTAGGAGGTGCCATCTGCTGTGTAGACCACCTGCTGCGAGGAGCGGTCCTGCTCATCGCTGTACACGATCTGGGCCACTGTCCCCGCCTCAGGGACAAAGTGCACCTGGAAGAGAAAAAAAAAAAAAAAAAAAAAAAAAAAAAAAAAAAAAAAAAAAAAAAAAAAAAAAAAAAAAAAAAAAAAAAAAAAAACAGATCCTGCACTGAAACTTCTGCAGTCATATGCTTACAGGAAACCATGCAAACCACATCGTGCCTCGGAAAGCAGAGAGCACCTTGTGTCCCAGCTGCTGGCCAACTGTCTTGAAAATGCAGAACTGTGCTAGAAGTCTGCACTACCATCAGTTTGGGGTTCTACTCTGCATTTTAACTCGAGACCTAACTGGCAAAAGGACACCTTCTAGCACTTCTTGGATCATCCTTTGAAAATTCCTAAGAAGCAGCAAGCTCAGATATGAACGAGCGTATCCAGGGGATTTATCGGTATATTGTCTCCTTCATTCTCCTATGCCTTTCCGGATTGACGGTAATGACCCACCCATTCAGGTGCGTCTGTAGTTGGAGGCAATTCTTCCCGTTTGATTTAGAGCTAGACAAATCTATTAGCTTTGATCCTGCCTCAAGTAACAGCACTGCACCTATCACGAGGAAGCAACGCTGTGTGTTAGATTGCTTCTCCATAGCGTGTACATGCAGTATCAGTAGAAAGGTCAACTATTTAAACAGGGAAACATCTGAATGAAGACATGCAGTGACGATTACAAGAACTACTGGAACAAGTTATGTCTAGGGCAGCAGCTAAATCTAAACAAGTTGATTTTGACAGAACATTATGATCATAAACGATGTTCAGTGGCCTACCTTACACAGGCTAAAATACTTAATTCCAGTGGCAATTGGAACGTATTTATCTTTTGACACTCTTTACATGCTGAAAAACATTTTCAGTTCTAGTATCCATATTCACATAAAATAATGCCACATATTGTATTTACTTTGATTCACCTTTTAGCTTACGCTCCAGAAGACACCCAGTACTCCACCGCGGATGCTAAATGCCAGCTCTGAACAATAAATCCTCGTACAAACACTACGGGCAGGATACGCACAGTGTTTCATGTTTGGAGAGCACTCTGCAACAACTAATTAAGCTTCTGACTGCCATGTGCAAACAACAGCACGGTGATCCCATTGTACAGGTACCACAACACTGCCATTGAAAATGGCCTTTCTTTGCAACTTTTGAAGCTAGAAATTACCAGGAAGAGTCAGAAGTTGTCAGCTTGTGGGTCAAATGACATGGAGCCATGTAACATATTAGAAGGAATAAATCCATTTACAGTCTTCCAGAAATTGTCTCGGAGACAGAGGGTCTAGCTGCACACATCAGAACCTGACTGGATTAGTCACTACCCACTAACATTTCTCCCTTCCCCAACACCCAGATGTCTGACTGGAAAAGATTATTCATATTACTTTCCCCCAGGTCCACCCACAGTTCTAGCGGATTCGGCTGATACCATCAAAACGGGCTGCCCCAGACCACAGGTCTCGTCAATGCTCATTAGTCTGAACGCCCTTTCTCTTTCCCATGCGGCTGTACATTCATTTGGACACAGGCACCCCCAGCCACTGGTTGCTTTCGTTTAGCCCGTGTCTGTGAACTCACTGCTGTGGTTTGCACAGCTCGCTTGGTGAAGCTTTCACCCCAAATCACCACAGACGTGCTTGAACGCACTAGTCACCTGAGCAGTGTTCTGTTCCTGCTCAGCAGAGTCAGCCCACACCTGAGGACTCTCCTCTTTTGAGTCCATCTCCTCCCCACCGTGGTGCTCCATGAGGAGTGAGATCTACTGGAGGAATGTCTGGCTGAGAAGATTCATCTGTTCACGGTGCTTCTGCTCCCAGAAGACAAGGTGATCTGCAGAAACATGGTTCTGAAAAAAAAAAGAGATGGAAATATTAAAACAAGCGTGGCTCATGGAACAGAGGTGTGAGGTATTATCACCAGCTACTGCATTGCAGGAACACCCTGCCAGCATGAAGCAGGCTTGGCTTTCCCAACATGCGCGTTCACATTTACTGAGCTCAAGTTCTGCTACATTACACTTGCCATGTCTTACTAAGGAGAAAATAAGTCAGCCAGCGCTACAATTGCTCTGAAGGATTATACCAGCAGCCTCCTGCAGCCAGAGATTATACTGAATTCCTCCTGCCCTTCTTTCCTTGATCACAGGCACTCCGCAAAATATTCTTTGCACTGTCCTCCTAGCATCTACAGGCCCAGAAATTAATAAAAGGGGCAGGAAATTGAACTTAAGCTTCCCATAAGAAAACGCTACGTTCAGAGATGCATCCCAGTGTGTCTGAAAGGGGATTTGCTCGAGAACTAACAGGTTTTATGTGTCCTGGCAGCTTTCACCTTGTGCCGGTTGGTATTCCTGTGGTTTTACAACAGACAACTCCAAAAGGAACAACGAAACTTAAACTGTAATTCACAGGAGCCCAAAGATCCTGACAAATCGCTTCCAAGCTGGGTTTTATTCACTTCTCGCAATTTTGTCGGGGCCTCTCAATCTGCCACGGGAAATCTCAGAAGTGTAATTTACAGCCCTGGTGATTGGTTTAGTCAGTGGTTCAGCACCTTCCCAATCCTTCATCTCTATTGTCATATTAAATCACAGGCCCAGGAATTAACACAAGGCTGAGCCCATTTCATTTTTCAGCAAGTCCAATTAAGTTAATTTTATACGGAGTGCCTCGCCGGACTGATCCGACGCCAGTGCTGCGGCTGTGCACCACGAAGAAAGCAGAAGGCTCCTTGCTGACACTTCCATTCATTTACATTTAAAATGCAAATTAGTTTAGTCATAATTTATTCCACAAAAATCAGCAGTCGGCTTGTCATCGACAAACTAAAAAAGGATAAAGAGGGGAAAAAAACCAGCATGCACTTTTTTGCCTTCTGCTGATTCTGCCAGCAACCACTAAGCTTTGCAGACCCCAGCACTGACCGTGCCACTGGTCCTGGCCAGAACACATGAATAGTACAGAAAAGTCTCAGGGTAACATCACTGAACTGTGTGGTGGGAAAAATAAGTTAAAGAATAACTTCCATAGACACAGAGAGGGATAAACACCAGCCCTACTCTGCAAGTGCCGAAAGCCAGCGTCATTTACACACAAATATATGTACATACTGCAGCTGCACAAGCTCTGGTATATAAATAAATGTGATCCATCCCTAGACAGTACCTTTCACCCAGCTACCTCAGAGCTGCTGTCTCTGTTATTAAGGATTAATTCAGGGATTTTCTCATTCCGAACACTACCACTTTCACTGATCTCCATCGCTCATTTTATCAGGTATACGATCGCCAAGGGGCCTGGAACTGCTTGTGTGAAATGTGAACACATTTATGCCAGTAACATAATCTGAACAACAAATTTTGCATAAAATTCAATGCCCATCCTGTCGATTTTCTTTGGCTGATTTATCACCAACAGCTTTTTTTCATGACTATCATTATTAACCAAGAGCCAATCTAGGTAATTGCACTAACACCACCAGTAGTTTAATCAGTTTCCCAATACCAAATTGCTCAGAACAATAAAAATAAATGGTAGAGGTTCCCAGTTTGAGCCAATTGTTTGGGGTTTTGTTTGTTTGGGGGTTTTTTAATATAATTATCCTGTTAATAATAATGCAATTAACCAGTGATTGAATTAGGAGTAAGGCAGAGTTCTGGCTAATGCCACAGGATGCTACAAGTAGCAGAATTTTTGGCTGACCTTCCCCACAAGCAGATATTGAAGGTCTGAAGGAAGGTGCTGACTCACTCCTGCAGACTCATTTTGGCAGAAATAATCTATGACTTGAATGGAAAGGAGACCAAAGGGTTCAGGCAGGTCTTTAATAGACAAAATGGTGCACTGAGACTCAGATCTGCAAAAAAAGTAGTACCAAAAAGTTGAAATGACTGTCATCTGCTTTCTCTTCCAAGGCTTGCCATGGTTCTACAAGTCAGCACTGATCTCAGGTCTCAGGGAAAAAAGCAAAGTTGAGCCAAATTCAGTGGTACTGTTTCCCTACGTGGTTATTGCTGTTCTTCACAGAAATAAAAAAAATATAAAACGCTGCTCAGCCCAGCAATAACAATCAGACATCAGGAGCTGCAGGATTTGCTGATGGGATGGTTTCAACTTCTGCATTTCAAAACACAGCCTAGGATCTGCCCCTCTGGTGCACACTCCTACCAAGGACTGGATCTCTGAATTCTCACCACTTCTGTCCTCACCAAAGCACACGGAAAAGCTCTTTTCCCTGGAAACATGGATGCGCTGAGTGAGAAGCCAGTGTGAGAGCAGACAGGCCACATCCCAGCAAGGTCCCAAGGCCAGGCAATCTCATTAAAGAGGGCATGAGGCAGGAGCTGCGTTGAAATTCAGCTGATACAAAAGGCAACAGTGATGCCAGAGCCGCAGTGAAGGTCAGGAGCTGGGCGAGAAGTGAGATCTGGTCCAAATTCACCAACAACGAAACTGCCAGGAATCACAACCACCAGAGCACTTTTTCCAACACTGCTGGCAGAAAAGACCGAAATAACCTTGATCGCTGGTCCTCCATGGGATGCTCTCCTTATTAACCCTGCATGACCTTTTCTTTGTCTTTAGCCCCCTCTCAATATCCCTTAGAGCTGTGACACTGACAGGATCCCAGTGTGATTCTTGCGGACATCCTGCTAAGTGTCACGCACTGCCCACACGAGATGCTAAACCACTCACAGAAGCTATGAGGACAGCATTTTCCTCCCCAAAATAGCAGGCACACCTCACCCAGTCCAGGCTGACATGGTAACAGTATCACTCCAGTATGTCAGCGGCAGGGCACAGTGTGTCATATATAAGGCGAATGAAGGTACTCCTCGGGAACAGGAGTGAGCAGAGCTTGCAGAAAACCTCCAATAACAGCAAAGTCACCTTATTTTGTATTTGGCACGTTAAGAGTTTTTGACACCAGTTGAATACAGTGAACTCACATAGTCCTTCAGAGGAAAGCTCTAGGATTCAGAGAAAAGCGGCACCAAAAAGACCAGCAATCACCGCATTTTCTTGGCATACCTGCTATTAAGGAATGACAATTTCTTTCAGGGCTGGGACTACACCAGAAGATACACAGACAAACACTCTGGAGACTTCATCTGCATCAGCCTCCCCAAGTCTAATTAAGGACATTCTGCTGAGAAAGCACCCAAGCCAGCAGCTGCCAAACATTCACTTTTATCCCTTCCTTGGGATGCAAAGTATGGTGGGATATCAAAGCTAGGCGAGGGGAAGAGGCCACCTCCCTGCTCAGGGAGCCATAAAGCCACTGCAGTATCTCAAACAAGAATCCACTTTGCAATAATGGCGCATAAAACAGCTAATGTGATTGACTCCCCGGTGTAAAAGCGGCTTGCACGCAGCCCAGGGTTCCCTGCAGCAGTAGCAGCAGGGGCTATTAGCTTAATCCTGTAAGTACTGAGCTCACCCACCACTCTTCTTCACCATCGACCATAAGCAAGGACAGCAAGACTGTTACGAAAGGGGGTTTTACGACTACGGGTCTTCCGCCGGCTTTTAATATGAAGATGATTTATTAAGCTCAAAAGGCACATCACACGTGTCTGCAAAAAGCTATATCCCACACTTAAGTTAATTACCCCGGCTTGCCTAGAAGGCAGAGCCGGTGCATTTCCTGAGATCCCTTGGCAAACACACACTTTCATTGCAGCAAGAAGGTTTCTAACCTCATTGAGGACTGAGTCACGACTGCCGCCTCCTCCTCCGTGCTTCCATCCGTCAAAAGCACATGCTGTTTCAAAGAACCCTGGCTCTGGTGCATTTCGGCTGAATGTTAATAATCAAGTAATATATAACCACAATATTTATGTTTTACTGGTGAGTTAGAAATGGAAATCATACATAGGACCAGGGCAGCACGGATTATTTATTTCCGCAGAAGGAAAAATGGCTTCAATTTATTTAGTTGTGTAATAAATAGAAGAGCTCAGCCAAACACAAACTCCCTATTTACTCAAATTGTGCATAATGAATCGATCGATCTATATCCTTATGGCACATCCATCACAGAAGCAACAATGAGCTGGAAGGGATCTCTCCGATCTCCAAGGCCAGCCCTTCACTCCTGCACCCAACAGTCCTTTTCCTAAGGGGACAGTGCCCATGCACTGGAGGAAAGAGCAGCTACAACTTCTATTCCTGTGTGTTTTACCAGCAGAAAATAAAAGAGACAAATAGACCCTGTCTCATGTTTAAGTCAAAACAAAATTCCCAGCACTAAAACAGCCCCCGTAATTAGCTACGCTTAGAATTCAATTAAAATCCAGTTTACACAGCTGGCAGCAGCTGCAGGGCGTCACAACCACAATGGGAGGAGCTG
>NW_010410435.1:0-1199 GCF_000710305.1 Buceros rhinoceros silvestris | reverse complement strand
TAAAAACCCGTTTTACACAGCGGGCAGCAGCGGCAGGTGGCCACAGCCACACTGGGAGTAGCTGCTGGCTGCAGAGAAAGCACCATAAGAGAGCTCATCCAGGGCTTTTCTCCACAGGTTGGCAGTCAAGGTGCCAGGGCAGAGCACACAACAGCACCCTCCCACTTCTCTCTAAAAACAAACAGTCAATAATTTCATCAGATAATAACGATATCACACCAGTAGCTCATCCTACAACCAAAGCAACAAAGCTGTCTTCAACATCTAACACACAAGGGAAGCGAAGTGCCGGGAATTTTGGGAGAGAAATTCTCCAGCTACGGACTGACTAGAGAAATACACCCTCTTATCTCTTTTTTCCTAGAAATCAAGGCATTACAAGGCTTGAGACTACCAATTATTTTGTTTCCACAAAAGAACCCTCTTATAAAATCAGTTGACAATTCATCACTATTTCACCTTGTAATTTAACTGACAGAAAGCAAAAAACCCCTGAATTATTAAAAGTATAACAGAAGCAAGATAAAGGTCACTGTCGTCTCTATTCCCATTAATACTCCAAAAGAGAAACAGTCGTGCATCTTACAGATACTCAGCTTCGTGCTCGTTCATTCTTTAAAGGCCTGTAAGAACCTCAAATATATCAGTAAAACACCAGACAGCTTGGTGCACAGATACCAAAAAGCAAACACCGACCATTTTTCCACTCTCCAGGCTACAAAGCTCCATGGCCTAAACCAGGTTTTTTACTCTGAGCTACAGACCCCTGCAAGACCCCTTCTGAGGATCTGCCACGAGCAGTTGAGACGCAAGAGGTGACCATGCTTGGCTTCAAATGTCTCTCACAGGGAAACTCGCCCTCTAAAGGGCGAGATGTCCCTTTAGGTGGAGCAGCTCAGAAAGGGAAAGCACCAGGGCCTCATTTTCCCTTCCCCACGTAACAGTTTAACAAGCTCCCATCGGCAGTTGCATCAGTGCAACTGTGGCACAGGAGGGGGGACAGGCGACTCAGCACCAACACCCAGGTAAGGAGGTCTGCAAGACCCAACAGCCACCTGCAACAATTGTGTCCCAGACCCCAGTGCAACCACCACCACTGGCACCAAGAGCAACAACAGCAGAGAGGTGGCAACCAGCACAGCTTCTGCTCACACACGGGCCTTGCCCTCCCCTTCAGGCCCTCCCTGCATGGAACCACC
>NW_010410434.1:9899-12071 GCF_000710305.1 Buceros rhinoceros silvestris | reverse complement strand
GGCTGGCTGACGCTGCCCCACGAGCGTCTCCGTGAGCTGCCGGCTCCCAGGCGCAGGGCTGCTGCTGGGAGCCCCCAGCTCCGGGAGAAGCGCTGGCCCGCTCCCTCCTGCCTGGCAGCCCGAGCCCGCCGCTCACCAAAACAACCGGCAGCTTTGCCAAGAGATTAATATTCCTGCCCCAAGTAGCTGTTGTTTAATATTCAGGATATATTGCGTAATGGGCGGAATGAATATTCAAGAGTGTGAGTGAGCATCGCTCGGTTCATTGTGCTCCGCTGCCGTCGGGAAGGCGCTGGCTCTGTCAGGCCCGTGCTCAGCTATTCGCAGCGCGTACTCCTGCTCAGAAAATGTTCCCAGCAACGTTCAGTATCTTTAAGTAATTTGGAGGATCGGTTGCGTGCAGTGGGGCGAGTGTCATCTGAATTTCTTAGCAGGCTCAGAGTCATGCTCCGAGATGCTGAATATTGCTATTATTGTCACATTAGACCCTTAAATAGGCTTACAGGTGTTATTAAGTGATTTTACCGTGACAGCTGACATGCTTTTTAAAAAAACCTACTTGAATTTCCTATCAGTGTGATTTGATGTGCCCTTTTATAGAAATTAATGCACAATAGGAGCGCAACTGCTGATAAAAATCCTCCTGTATGGGGAGCGGAAATGGATCCTGGGACCTTGAGCTGAGACGCGCGTGAGGTCACCTGCTCTTTTACCCATCCCGGCTGGCTGCAGCCTGGTCCCGGCAGTGACCCAGCTCCTGCTCTGGGCTTTCTGCCTCCCAGCACACTGGCTCCAGGGAGACCGTCCCTTTGCTGGAAGGTGCCTGTGGGCTCCGGCTCACAGTGGGTGCTGTGACCATGCGCTTGGCCTGAAAGGTCTTTGCCAGCCTGAAGACTCTCTGAACAGCTGGTAGATCAGCCCACCCTGTTTCGATCTTTATCTGTGAGCAGGTATGTGGGTGATGAGGAAAGCAGAGGCGTGTCCCCAGAACCTCCTGAGCTGGCTTCCAGGTGAACAAGTTCTTGCACCTCTGACGTTTTTCCAGAGCTCCTGGCTGGGTGATCCATAGGAGGCTGCATCGGTAGCAGCTGAAGAGCCGCGTCCTTGCAGGACATCGTGACTGCGTAATGCTATACGATGTGCAGCGTAAGCATATAGCTTCTGTGCTACCTGTGAGTACCGTAAAGCGCCTCTGTCAGGAGGTGGGAGCACTGCCATGGGCCGCGCAGCCGGGCTGCCAATGAGAGTGAATTCTTGCTGACTAATTAAACTAACAAGGTGGCCAGTCCCTCTGACCTGTCCTTCCCTTGCGATGGGGCTATGGACATAGGCAGAGGGATTAGGGCTGCCTGGAAGTGTCTGCGTGAGCCGCATGACTCCGGGAGCTGGGGAGCCAATGGGCCAGTTTTGGGGCAGAGATGGACGCCCTTGTCTTTCTGCTTGGGACAAAGGTGTCTGAGATGTGAAGAGCAGAGGTATTTTTCGTCACCTCTCTCTCTAAGGCGCAGAATTAGGTGTCTCTTCCGCTCCTGCCTGCTGCCCTCCTCCTGTTTGGTTGGTTGTGCTTTGATGGGAAAAAAAAAAAAGTGTTCTTGGGAGGGACGTCTGGCATGGCCACCTGCCCCTGCTCCACACAGCTCCGCTCGGTGGATCACAGCACCCGATCCCGTCAGCCTCGGGCAAGCAGCTTCACTGAACGCGTCCTGCAGGCAGAGCAGGGCTGTGGGGGGACCCGAGCAGCCGAGGGCAGGACGGGCTCCTGCCCAGCCGTGTGGGCGCCCAGGGAGCAGGCGGGGTTGCTCCCAGCTCAAAATGCCTTTGCCACTCCTGGAAGCAGCTGCCTCCTGCCAGCCCTCTCCAAGCAGGACCTTTTTGGAGCCCTGTCCTGTGGAAGGAGCTGGCTGAGGAGCAGCTGTGGCAGGCTGCGTGCATCGGAGGGAGTCTCTGAGCCTCACCCGGGCTGCAATCAGAAAAGGGACCGGACCGGCTTCCTACTTGTCCTCCACATGCCAATACCCTCCCTTCGGGGACGGAAAAAGGTGGCTCAGAGGAAGCACACGGCTTGTGACGCAGTGTGTCCGCGTCCCTGGCCAACTGGTTGTCGGATAGGGAGGGAGATTTCGCCCTGTCCCCCGGCTCAGCACCCGGCGCTGCGGCTTTCAGGGCAGGTCT
>NW_010410434.1:8388-9726 GCF_000710305.1 Buceros rhinoceros silvestris | reverse complement strand
CAGGCAGCTCTGATTTATGGGATAAGCTCAGAAAATAATGTGCAAAAAGGCGTGTGTCATGCGGGATGCGCCAAAGCAATAAATCCAGACTCCTCCCTTGTTCCTCTGAAGGGCTTTTGGGAATCAAACATCCGGCAGCCAGGAGAAAACACGCATGGGTTCTCTTTCCGTGTGTGTGTTTGCAGTTTGCCTTTATTTATTTTTGTGCTGACGATAAAGGTCATGAGGTGAAAGAGCCCGATGGATACGCCCGCTGCAGCTCTGCGTCCTGTGGTGGAGTGGTCCGTAAAAACCCAGCCTGCAGTGTAAAACGCCAAAAAAAAAAAGAAAAAAGCTCCCGCGGAAGGAGTTACGTCCTGCCCAAAGCTCTCCCAGTGCTGTGGAGGAGGAGACGTTTCCAAGAGCAGTGGTTCGAGGGAAGCGGGGTCTTTGCGTGTCTAACAGAATGGAAAGCTCTTTCTCAAGTGTGTTTGCAAAGGTTCATCTCAAAATAACTCATCCCGAGTACTTCCATGGTGCTTGAAATGGTTTTCTTCCCAGGTAACTGGTGCGGGGAACCGCTTTTATTAACACCAGGTGGAGGTGTGCGGGTTTATTGGGTGCAGGAGTTTAAAGCTGGATGTTCTGTGACGGTATGTGCAAAACTGGGCCAGGTGGTGCTTGAAATGGTTTTCTTCCCAGGTAACTGGTGCGGGGAACCGCTTTTATTAACACCAGGTGGAGGTGTGCGGGTTTATTGGGTGCAGGAGTTTAAAGCTGGATGTTCTGTGACGGTATGTGCAAAACTGGGCAAGGGTCTCAGGGAAGCCGTAACCCCGCAGTGCTGTCCGGGAAACGCTCACATTTTGTGAGACTAATCCTGAGGTGAAGCTGTGAGAGTTTAAGTCCAAATTTCTTTTCAGCCGCACCCAGCTTCTGTCAGCCTTTCTTACCAGGAGCTCCTGATCCTCGGCAGGACGCCAGGTGGGCTGGAAAACTGGCCAGTGCTTCGAGATGGTGTCAGAGGAAGGAGCACGGAGCCAGGGGTACCTGTTTCGGGAACGCCCTTCACGTCACCACTGTGCTGACTTTGTTCAGAGTGCGCGAGGCCGGGACAAGTGCAAAAGGTTATTTATGCATTTGAGGGGTGGAGATGGGAGGTGGGAGACCATGGTGAGTGGTGTCCTCCAGAGGCAGGGCTGGTGACGGAGCAACATCTGTGGTTGCTGGTAGCTGTTGGGCCATGGGCAGGGACCTGCACCCGCTGCTTCCAGACAAGTGGTTTATCTTTCTCAAGTCCTTGAGCACCACTGGCTTGGCTGCGAGAACTTGCACCTTGGGCAGCGGCCCCTTCCCCTG
>NW_010410434.1:5450-8159 GCF_000710305.1 Buceros rhinoceros silvestris | reverse complement strand
GCTTCCAGACAAGTTGTTTATCTTTCTCAAGTCCTTGAGCACCACTGGCTTGGCTGCGAGAACTTGCACCTTGGGCAGTGGCCCCTTCCCCTGCCCTGATGCTGCTGGCACATCTGTCAGGAAGATCAAGACCAGCGGCAAAAGTTGCAGGGAATTACATCTTTCGTGGAACACGTGCCTCTGCCAGCTCTGGAGGCCGTCAGACCATCCCAGCGCCATCCATCCCTTTCCACGTGACGGGCACCTGTCTCGGCTGAAGCTTCATCGTGGAAACAACCCTAAGGGCCCCTTGTCCGATGTGCCGGGGGTGTGACTTGTGTTGGCAGAGGACTTGCAGAGAGGCAGCGCTGGGCTTGCAGGCGTGGCTGGTGCTGCCTGGGTGAGGGGGAACCTCCTGGCCCGTCTCCTTCTGTCTCCGCAGTCCATCTGAGGAGCAGCCGTGCGGAGATGTCAGCAGGAGCCATTCAAGCAGCTCGGAGTGGTTCTCACAAAGCAGCAGCTGGCTCAGCTCTTTGCTCTTGCTGCACTTGGATCTGGCAAGCGTTCTCGAAGAAAGTCAGCTGTGAGGTCCCTGCTTTTGCAAAACACAGGCAGTTTGGGGCGCGAAGCGTGAGCTGTGAGGATCTGCTCTCCCCAGGGCTGCTGTGAAGAGGGCGCCGCACCACCTCCTGGGGCGGCTCCGTGCCTGCTTGGCTTCTTGTCTGGGACTTTGATTCCCCCCTCAGTGAGCAGAGCTGCTGCTGGGTGCTGTGGGTCCTCCCCGAGCAAGGACTGGGGGACGGAGCTCCTGGGGATGGCCATCTGCTGGGACCGCAGCCTGCGGTCCTCTGCTCCCCCGAGGCCTCCTGCTGCCTTGAAGAGCCTTTCGAGTTGGAGGAAGAACTTCAGTCTTTGCTGAGACTGATTAAATTAATTTCTTAAGCTCTCAGGCCAGGATGCTACCCTAGTCTCTTGTCCCCGACTGTGAACCCGCCCTCGTGGCTGTGTGGTCCTTCTTGCGCTGGCTGAATGGGCTGTCCTCTGACAGCCGTGCTGCAGGTGCAACCTCCCCACCACAGCTCCTGGGAATTCAGCCTTGCGTGCCTCAGTTTCCCCCCTTTAACACCGTGCTAGGGGAGGTTGGCGTTTGAAAGGCAGGAGGTGGCCCAGAGGAGCTCCTACCAGAGGGCAGCACCATCTCCTGAGCCCGGAGCTCGGCTGGTGAAGGGAAGAGCCGTTGATTTTTCTTGTTTTCGAATGGAGTTGTCAGTTTTCCGACTAACCATTATGCGCCATTAATGATTTGCTGCCTCAACTTCTGTTTGGTCTTGCGGCTCACCTTCGGGACGGTGAAGCCTGCAAGAGCCAGCTCCGAGGAGGCTTGCTGGAGAGCACGATACCGTCCACTTTTGGGTGGTTTGTTGTCAGCTCCAGAGAAAAGAGCACTATTGTGTGGGAAAGCATGGAGAGGCTTTGTCTCCTCGCTGGGCCAGGAGACCTCTGGGGCTGCCGTCTGTCCCTTTTTGGTCCCGGGAGAAGAGCTCCAGCAGCACAGCAGGTGCTCCATGTGCACCGAAGCACACACGTGGATGTGTTCCCGCCCCTGGCCATGCTCCATCTGCTTCTCCCGCGCTGAGAAGTTCGGTTAATTCATCCTGCATTCATCAGAGGCAGAGTCTTGCCTTCACCTACTCTTGGTGCCTCTTTACTCCATCTCCTGTGTGCGACGTCCCGCCCGTAGATCGAGGCTGAACCTGTCTCCGCTGAGTTGCTCTTGCACTCCAGGGGCAGTAAAGCTAGGTCTTGGTTTTTTGCATTACTTCCAAGGTTGGTCACTTGGAAAAAAATTTGTATGGAAGTTTAGAGGGGGGAGGAAGGTGAGGAAGGGTGGCGCAGCCCTGGGGGAGGCCGAATCTCCTGTGTGCGACGTCCCGCCCGTAGATCGAGGCTGAACCTGTCTCCGCTGAGTTGCTCTTGCACTCCAGGGGCAGTAAAGCTAGGTCTTGGTTTTTTGCATTACTTCCAAGGTTGGTCACTTGGAAAAAAATTTGTATGGAAGTTTAGAGGGGGGAGGAAGGTGAGGAAGGGTGGCGCAGCCCGGGGGGAGGCCGAGGGCTCCGTCCTGGGCAGGGACCCCCTTCGCGCTCACGCTGCTGTGTCGGGAAGCCCGTGCATCCACTCATGGTGGGATTTGCTCAAACCCTTCCACATCATCCCTTGCTGAAAAAGTACCTTTCTGCTTAATGCCACTTGATTCTTAAAGCCGGGCTTCTTAATTTGACAGTGTTCCCGCAGGAATCTGCTTGGGACCAGTTGGGAAACGGAAGGAAAAAGAACTACCAGAAAGTTTTTATCACTTCTTTGATCTATCTTTTTTATTTATGTGTTTTAACAGAAAGCACAGCGTGAGAATCAGTGGTCCCTGTCGATCTGTTTGGTGCTCTCTGGGTGCTGGAGGGTGACACCAGCTGGGCTGGTAAAAACATCTTAAAGAAGAATCTGGAACGCGCCTTAGCAATTAAGCACGTCACTCACTGAACTCTGGAGTGTAACCAATTTTCCCCCTTTTTCTCTTTCTTTTTTTTTTGTTTCCCTTTCCTTTTGTTGCTGAACTCCGTCTGCAGGCCGTGCTGCCGGCAGGTGCGCATCAGCGCGGCGCTGAGTCGCTCTGTATTCCACTTGGGGTTAATTAACGTGCTTCAGGAGCGAGTCGGTGCTGCCGGAGTGTCT
>NW_010410434.1:4939-5268 GCF_000710305.1 Buceros rhinoceros silvestris | reverse complement strand
CTGGCAGCTCGACCCTGTCTGGGGAGCAGCCATGAGGCTCCCACTACGTTTGCCACTGGGTTGTGGAGCTGGTGTGGTCATTCCCGACCCCGCTCCCAGTGCTTGGCTGGAGGCTCTGCTGAGCGGAGCTCTGGAGGGACCTGGCTCCTGGGGCTGAGCCACCGGCCACGGTGGGTGCTGCTGGGGGTGTTCGCTGGGTCCCTGCAGCTACCAGGGAGGCAGAACCTCCATCATGAGCATCTCTGGTGATGTGCCGGTATCCTTCAACAGCAGCCAACCTCCCTAAGGTGCGGCTGCCCGGGGTGACTTTTCCCGCATCGCTTTCTGAA
>NW_010410434.1:2886-4855 GCF_000710305.1 Buceros rhinoceros silvestris | reverse complement strand
CAGCAGCCAGCCTCCCTAAGGTGCGGCTGCCCGGGGTGACTTTTCCAGCATGGCTTTCTGAACCGTCAGGGAACCTTCCAGCCTTGAAGCCTTTACCCTGAGGGTGGTAAATCCCAGAGAGCCACGCTGGGCTATTACAGCGTGCCTGCTCCTTGTGGGCTGGGCCAGGTGGCCATGGAGGGACTATGGCAACCCGTGACAGCCCTGGTGATGTGGAGGCACGTGGCATTGCCTCCCCCTGGAGAGACCGTCTGCACCAGCATGGAATGCTTTGAACTTCCCCCGAATGGGCGCTGAGGAAATCGGGGTGCCTTCGTTCTCGGCGTGGGGAGCAGAGCGGGTGAAAAGGCCTGGCAGCACGTCGGCGGGGCAGCTCTCTCTGCTGGCCAGGGAGGTGGTTCCAGGGTGAATTGTCATTTGGGTCATTGCCAGACACCCGGCTCTGCCTCTCGTTCGCTGCGGCACATGCCAGACTGCCCCGAGGCCACGCTGGGCATGTTCCTGGTTGAGTCACGGCCACAAGCCAGGAGGTGCACGTGCGTGGCTGCGTGGGTTATTTTGGGCCCAGGTTCTTCCTCTGGGCTTTTCTTTTGGGCTTTAGAGAGGAGCATCCTTAAACAGAAGGTATCCCTTGACAGGTGGACGTGAAAATGGTTATTTCTGCTGGTGGAGCTGCTGGATCAGCTCTCCCTTAGGTCATGACTCGTGGGGTGATGGCAGATGTTGGCTTGTTGACACCACTCTGATGGAGCACGAGGTGGGCGATGCTTTTGGGTCAAACCTCTGAGCAGGAGTTTTCGATGTGCTGAATTTTACCATTTGCGAAGAGGGATTTCAGCTAGAGCATCTCTGTGCATCCCGGGGGGGTTGGCTGGAGGACACACACACTTGGGGGTCGGAGGGCTCCTCGCAGGGGAATCCAGACCTTCCCCCTGAAAGCCAGCGTGGGCCAGCCTTTCCCATAAGCCGTTGAAATGTCCCGTTTGGGTGTGGGGAAGCCTGCCTGCGCTGCTTTCATCTCTCCTCCCTGCTGCTTTGCAGCCCTTGTTTCCATGTTTTATCCTTTGCTGCAGGGTTTGAATGAGTCCTCGAGCTTCTCGAGCCTGCTGGTAACGGGCAGCCCCCAGTGAGGTGCTGCACTCAAGCGCATCATTCAAATAAATTGTCTCGTAAATTATGAATGAAACCAGCTCCTCTGCTCTCGTGTGGCTCGCCGGTGTCCTGGAAAAGGAAGATGTGTGGTTTTAATACAGCAGCGTGGACAAAGCCCCTTTTGTATTGGACCAGAGCCTTGGAAAGGGAAGGTGGAAGGCTGGTGTGGGAACCACCCCGTTTCCCACCCGTCTTCCCCTGCTCCCCTTTGGAAGGGACGTGGCAGCATGAAGGTAGGAGCGAGCTTTCTGCAGCCTCTCCTGACCCCAGCTCGGGTGTGTGGGCCGGGATGGGGTTTTCTCCCCTGCTTTCATCAAAACTCAGGTGTGAGCAGAGCGGGAAGGTGCTGCTTCTCTGTGGGACAGCCGGGGCTTGGCCAGCCTCAGCACGAGGTTTCCACGTGGATACGCAGTTATTTTCTGTAAGAGAGCAAAACATCCCACCCAAAGCAGCGCAGTCGCGATCCAGGCGTAGAACCACCAGAATGTTCATCCTTGTACAGATGAGCTTTGCTGAGAAGCTTGTTGGAGCAGCGCATGCTCCAGCTGGGGGAGCTGAACATCTCTCCTAAGTGCAACTCACGCCCCGTGGAGAACCGCCCTTGGACAGTGGCAGTTTCTGGGCATTTACGAATGAGTTGGTTCCTCAGTCCGAGTGTGTTTGTGTTGCCAGCAGGCCCTTTACAGACACCTCGGGGGTCCTTTCCCGCGTCCGCCTCGGTAAGGAGGGCATGCAGGGTCTTCCCTTCGTGTATGATTGAGGGATGAAGGGGTTTGCTGGGAGCGACGAGGATGGGGGGACCCGGGACCCAGTCTGG
>NW_010410434.1:2258-2716 GCF_000710305.1 Buceros rhinoceros silvestris | reverse complement strand
TCGGGGGCAGCGTTGTGGCAGGGGTGGGGTGGCCATGAAAGCCCTTGTAGGCTCCCCGTACTTTGCTGGTGAAGCAAAGAGATTTAAAAATGGATTTGCACCAGGATCTGGGCGTGATCTGGAGCTCGAGTCAGTGTGTGCTGCACCCAGAGCTTGCAGCAGTGTCCCCTGGGGCACCCAGCCAGACCAGAGGAGACCCCCAGCCTTGCCCTCTTGCGGGGCACTCAGGTCACGAAGCTCCTGGGTGGGGAAAGGTTCTGCTGGCTTTGGTGGGGTTGCAGGGCAGTTCCTCCGAGCATCGCTGTGGCGGTGGCATGTCCACGGCCGGGGTGCTGTGGAGAGGCATTAGGTCTGAAGTCACTGTAGTGACTGACTGTCTGCAGGTCTTCGGGGTTGCCTTTTGGTGATGTGGCAGGGGGGGTTGTAGGGTCCCGGGGCTTTCCCTAACGACGGGGGGT
>NW_010410434.1:512-1705 GCF_000710305.1 Buceros rhinoceros silvestris | reverse complement strand
TGTCTGTGGGAGAGAGTTATTCAGCGCTCGGTATCTGCTGCTGAAACTGCTGTGGGACGCTGCGATCGAGAAACAGGAATGAAATGCTAATGGAGCCGGTTTCAAAGGCCGTGACGAGGCCCCTCGCAGACGATGTGAGCTCGCAGGCATGCTTGCCAGCACATATATTAGCAGTGTCAGAGGGAACAAAAAGTTCCCGTTAGCAAAGATTAGCTTTCAAAGGAAGATGGGGGGAGTGGAGTGGGGGGCAAAGAAAGCAAAGAAAAGAAAACTAGATAAAAGTTTTCTGAGTAACCCTCTTTGTGGAGGGCTCTGCCAGGAAGATCGATGTGGTGGTTTTATTTTTGTGCCTTGACACTGCTAAGTTTTGAAAGAGTCTTTTGACCCGTCGGTGAATGTGCAGGAAGGAGCTGCCGGAGTGGGCAGGGGAGCGGGCCCGGAGCACGTTTACCCTGCCAGCAGTTCCCAACTGCTACGGACGGATGCTGGGGTGTGTCTGCTGTGAGCTCCTGTCACCACGGCCAAGGGTGCGCAGAGGTGAGGCTGCAGTTTTGCTGGGTGTGGGGTCTCCCCTCGCTCTTTCCGTGTGCAGAGTCCTCCCAAGTCATGGCTCTGCTGCTGACCTTCCTGCAGGAGCTGCTGCTGGAGCTTTCAGCCTTGCCTGACCCCCGTCTCCATGCCCGTTTTTGTCTGGGGGCAAGGCTGGGACCCGAGGAGCCGGGGTGCTCTGCCGCAGCTCCTGGTGCTGTTGACGCCCAGCTGCTCCCCACCGCAGCCAGGTAAAGCTCCAGCCTTCCCAGTCCCCCTGGGACTGCACCATGGCAAGCAGTGCTGCTGGTGCCAGTGTTTAACCCGTGATCAGGGGGCTCTGGAAAGCCCACCCCTGGGGAGGGGGGGACGCGAGAGCCTCAGCTTTCATGTCATCGCAGGGTTGGTTTGTGTGTTCCTCTGAGGCTTTGGAGAGATGCTCAAAAGCTGACTCAAATCCACTCCAAAGGCTTGCAGAAAGAACTAGGAGGCAAATAAAGAGTGCCCACGAGGTATTTATTTATTTTCTGAAGCTCTTGGGATTTTCCATCCAGTCTCGTGACTCGCTCGGGCTCTGATTCACCGAGCATGAACGCCTGGGCTTGGCAGCTTGGGCCTTTCTGCTGCCGTCCCTGAGCTGCCGGGGCTGGGAGCTGCCGTCAGGG
>NW_010410434.1:0-397 GCF_000710305.1 Buceros rhinoceros silvestris | reverse complement strand
TCAGGGATGCTGCTCCGGCTGGGTGCTGCAGCACCTTCCTGACCCCGGGGTGTTGGAGCTTTGGCTCTCACAAGGTGAAAAGCTGCCTGCCCGAGGCCTGGTCCGCGCTGGAAAACCTCGTGCATGGGGAGAGGGTGCGAGGGGTTGCAATGCCGGCGCTGCTCCGCCCGGCAGCCACCCCCCAGGGGTGAGGGGGCAGCCCTGGGGCTCTGCCCATCTGCACCCTGGGGTGCTTCGGCTCCCCTTTACCAGCTGTGCCAGAGAGCAGATCAGCTCCTTTGAGCTTCAGCCTGTCTCTGGGAGATGCTCCGCTCAGCTATGGGCTGTAAACTGCAAAGGGGATCAACGCGCTTCCCAACCCTGCGCGGCAGGGATGTCGGCAGCTGGGCAGGAGGAG
>NW_010410433.1:7048-7391 GCF_000710305.1 Buceros rhinoceros silvestris | reverse complement strand
CTCGAGGCTTTAAGGGCTCCGCTCTCCCCAGCCTTGTCGCCCCTCTCCCATCCTTCATCAACCTCAGAGCAGGGCAGCCCGCGGCCATTCCTGTCCAGCACCGCAACGCCGGAGGAAACCCCGGAACTCAGCGAGCTCCTCGGAGGGGCCTCCGCAAACCGCCACAGCTCCCACGCTTCCCTCGGTGCCACGCACCCTCAAAACCACTTTTCTATTTTAAGCTTCACAACAGTTAATCTAAGCAGGGCTCCGCACTCAGCCGGAGACCAGCGGCTGCAGCCAGTACCATGAGAGTGGGGTCTGGAGCCCTGGCAGCCGGTGGCACAGCCTGGGCCGCCCCCGC
>NW_010410433.1:6518-6853 GCF_000710305.1 Buceros rhinoceros silvestris | reverse complement strand
CCCAGGTGGATGCTAGCTGGCCCCGAACTCGGCCAGTGCTCCAGAGGCTGGGGCAAGGACACAAGTGCCAGTGGCCTCCCCTTGCTCCTCGGCACAGCCTCCTGTCCCACCTCCCTGCGGCAGGGTGGGAGCCGGGTGCTGCAGGTCCACGGGGTGACGGAGGGTGACATTAGCTCAGGTGGAAGCAGCTGCCTGGGAAGGGTCGCTGGGGCTTGGCACCACCAGTGGGGACACAGCTCAACACCAACACGTCCCCCGTCCCAGCAGGGCTGGAGCTGGAGCTGCCGTGGTGGAAACGTAGCTTTACCGGCAGCGAGGGGGGGGGGGGGGGGAGC
>NW_010410433.1:6118-6318 GCF_000710305.1 Buceros rhinoceros silvestris | reverse complement strand
CCGCCCCCAACAGCGATGTGCCCGGCTGGTGGGGGGACCTGTGCTGTTTCCCCCGGCCCCTCCACGGGCACCACGGTGCGGAGCCATCCCCACTTCTTACATCGCTACAGACCTTGTGTCACCAGACAGGGGCGGGAAAGGCTGTGAGGGAGCAAACTGACCCGAGCTGGTGGCCTGCAGGGAAGGACGGAGGGAGGTTG
>NW_010410433.1:5563-5791 GCF_000710305.1 Buceros rhinoceros silvestris | reverse complement strand
GACTTGCCCAAGGCCACAGCAGGGTGGGGGAGCGGCCCCCGGGAATTCCCAGCTCACCAACCATGCGTCCAGCACACGCTGCTCCTCTGCCGTGGGTCATCCCTTGGAGAGGAGCAGAAAGCGGGACGAGTTTACAGGGTTTGCAAATCACTAGTTTTGTTCTGTAACAGCATAAATCGACAGGAGCGCAGGGGCCAGCTCGCGGCGACTGACCACGGCTTGCCAGCC
>NW_010410433.1:4918-5207 GCF_000710305.1 Buceros rhinoceros silvestris | reverse complement strand
GGCCCCCAGCTGCCATTGCTTCTGCAGCCCCCGGGCACGACTCGAGAACCGATGAACCAACTCACGCCGCACCAACGTCCCGCGACAGACGTTTGCCAGGAGATGTGTCCGGGAGCAGCCGTGGGAGGGGGCGAATCCCGGCAGCAGAGAGGAGCCCTCAGAGACGCCTTCCCGGGAGTTAAGGGGACGGCTTTGTCACATCTTGGGCACGCGACGCCACGTGCTGGCACCCGGCGCTTCCAGCAGCAGGGACACACTGTGCGGCGGGGGCGGAGGGGAGCCGAGGCGC
>NW_010410433.1:3057-4660 GCF_000710305.1 Buceros rhinoceros silvestris | reverse complement strand
GGTCCGGTGGCTCCTCCGAGCTCCCTCTGCTCGCGCAGCCACTGCCACTGCTCTGGCGCAGCTGGAGTGAGCGACCATCGCCCCGGTCCTCACTTCCGCGGGACCCCTCCTCGCCTGCACACGCGCCTCCCATTGCTCACTCCCTGCAATGGAGCAATGACCTGGAGGCCGATTCTGTGACACGGACTTTGCTCTTCTCCTCCCCAAGCAGCAGAGCCCCAGCGATGCCCAGAACGAGTCTGTTTTTCTTTTTTTCCTTTTTTCTTCCTGTGTTTCTTTCCTTCCCTTCGAGTCCAGCGCCATCCTGCTCTGGCTCTTCCCTCTCTACTGAGGTCAGGTGTGAAAAATCGTAGCAGCATCAGTTTGTGGACAAGCTCAAACCAAGGGTTAGCCTAGTCGGGTGGGCTAAAAGGTTAAAAAAAATAACTCTAGAATCCAAACTGAGCGAGAAACGCTAAGACCACAGAATGCGACGGCCTCGAAGGGGGCCGGAGGTAAGTGAGCACGACGGCCTCCTCGGGAACAGCGACGCAGCTCTGGTGCTGCTCACTGGCACAATGCCACCGGCCTAAAACGCCCCAGCGAGGCCGCAGAAGAAATTAAAAAATAACCGAAAAGGAGGTTTCCATCCGTGATGCCTGACCATTGGATAAAACAAACGCCGCTTCCTCCGCAGCTCCTGTGACCAGCGCTCGCTCGGCAGCCGGCCCTGCCCTGCACGCCCCATCAGCTGTCGGCGTTTTTCTCAGCGTCTTTGGAGTGGATGATGTACATGAAAGTCTGCTCGATGGTGAAGTCTGGGGGCAGGCTGCCCTTGTGCACCCCTATGTGCTTGCTCATGAGGTTGAGCGTGGAGCTGTAGTGCCCGCACACGGTGCAGCGGTACATGAGGGCTCCCGAGTGCGTCCGCAGGTGGCACTTGATGGTGGAGCGGCCGCGGAAGAACTTGTGGCACACCTTGCACTGGTAGGGCTTCTCCCCAGTGTGGATCCGGCGGTGGTAGTTGAACTCGCTGGTGTGGGCAAACCTCTTCCCGCAGACCTTGCAGCTGTACTTGCTGTTGCCCGCCTGGGTCGGCAGCACCAAGTCTTCGCCCAGGAACTCCTCCGGCAGCTTCCTCTTCTGCAGGCCCTGCTGCGGCAGACGGTCTCCGAGGCCAGGCCGGACGTCCAGGCTGGCACCGCACTTGTGCTGGCTGACCTGGTAACGATACGCTGCCTCCAGCTTGAATTTTTTCGGCGCAGGCCGGTCTCCGAGTCCAGGCCGGAGGTCCAGGCTGGCACCGCACTTGTGCTGGCTGACATGGTAACGATACGCTGCCTCCAGCTTGAAGCTCTGCCCACAGAAGTGGCAGCGGAACAGAGCCTCCTCCACGCTCTGGTGGACAGCCAAGTGCTTCTCCAGGAGGTGCCGGTCCACGAAGCTGCTGGCACAGACGGAGCAGGAGAAGACGGAGATGCCCAGGTGGGACAGGGTGTGCCACAGCAGGCTGCAGAGGCTGAGGTGCCGCTGGTCGCACACGCCGCACGTCTGGCTCTTCAGGTTCACGTGGTCCAGGACGTGGTTGCGGACGGTGTGGAAATCTTTGGCCAAAGGCTTCCCA
>NW_010410433.1:2510-2816 GCF_000710305.1 Buceros rhinoceros silvestris | reverse complement strand
CCCCGCGGGAGAGGGCTCACCTGCCACTGCGTGAAGAACTTGGTCTCGCACATGTCGCAGGAGAAGAGGAAGATGCCGATGTGGGACAACACGTGAGTGACCCGGGAGTTCCGGTCCTGGAAGTGGGTTTCACAGACCTTGCAGTTCCCAGTGAGCAGATCGACGTGGTCCCTCGCGTGCTGGCGGATCAGCTGGATGTTGGGCTCCAGGACCTTCTTGCACACCTGGCAGGGCATGGCCTTGCTGTCCCGGCAGTCGCTCTCCAAGGCCAGATCTTCCTCGCTGTCGTTCATCAGCTCGATCACT
>NW_010410433.1:1779-2260 GCF_000710305.1 Buceros rhinoceros silvestris | reverse complement strand
TGCTGGGACAGGAGTTGCTCCCTGCGGAGACGTCCAGGGAAGGGTCCGCAGTGAAGAAGCCGCCCTTGCCGTAGTCGCCGTTGCTCTGGACCTTGTACTGCTGGCAGGAGCCTGCGGGGGTTTGAAGGACCGCGCTTGCTCCGCCCAGGCCGGGCTGCGTGGCCGCGCTCGCGGCGGGAGCGAACTGCCCTTGATCCGACTCCTGCTCTGTCTTGGGATGCTGCTGCGGGTGCATCAGGGGAAGGGTCTGGCTGGCTTCGCTCACTGCGTTCCTGTCGTCCTCTTTGTAGCTGCCAGACACCTCTCCGTGCAAGACATAATTCCGCTCGGGGCCAAAATGCTCCCCGCTGGCACGGATCTCACCCAGTGACTGGCTCTGCTCCGAGGAGGTGCTGCTCAGGGGGCCCTCGCGGCCCTCGCTGGCGGACAGGGAGGGCTGCTTGGTGATGGCCGAGCTCTCCAGGTCGGGAAAGGTGGAGTG
>NW_010410433.1:492-1324 GCF_000710305.1 Buceros rhinoceros silvestris | reverse complement strand
CCGGACAGCCTCCAGCCCCTTGTTCAGGAAGAGGTTCTGGAAGTAGCCTGCGGCGCAGGCCAGGACGGCCTTATGCGCCGCGAAGGAGCGGGTGCCCACCAGGATGGTGACGTCGCACATGGTCTCGGAGAGCCGGCACTTGTTGAGCTCCTTCAGCAGGTTGTTGGGGTGGTTGGTGCTGTGCAGCTTGATCCTCATGCCCATCTCTGCAGCTGCTTACGAGTCCCTCTCCCGGTCAGCTGCTGCTTCACACGTTCATTGGTGGTGCAGGCAGGAGGTCTCGGCGGGCAGGAACTGGCAGGGCAAGGGGCTCTGGAGAGGGAAACACAGACAACGTCAGGGCCCGAACGACCCAAGAGGCGCCGTTCTCCCTCACGGCGTCCACCCTCCTGCCGCAGAGCAGCCGCTCAGCTGGAGCCCGACTGAACCCGTCTCGCAACTCCTGACCCGTGGGGAAGCGAAGGGGAAGATGCACGAGGGGAAGGCGCAAAGAGGCAAGATAAAGAGCTGTTCACTGCGCCAGCCGCAGCCCGAAGCTCCAGCTTCTGCCTGGGCACCGTCAGGTCCCTCTGCCGCGCAGCTCCCCCCACGCCTGGAGCTGAGCCCCGGCCGGTGCCTGCCTCCCCGGGCCAGGGCTGATGCTGCTCTCCAGAGCGCAGACATGCCGGCTCCGCACAGTGGTCGGCTTCGCCTCCGGGTCTCCTCCAGCCACCTCCTTTGCTTCAGGCTATGCCCGTACCAACAGGGTCTGTTCTGGGGAGGGCTCTTGTTTCAGATTCTCCCCCTCACTCCAGCCTCGCCGGCTGCCCTGGGATTCCTCCTCCAGTACCCC
>NW_010410433.1:0-324 GCF_000710305.1 Buceros rhinoceros silvestris | reverse complement strand
TCGGTTCTCTCAGCTGGGCGGTCTGCACACTATTTCCAGGCTCCAGCAGCAATTCCCACGTGAGCTCATCCTTCCAGCACGTCCTGCTGCTGTTGGCACCCTGTCCCACCGCTCACCAGCTCTCGGGCCACCCGCAGAACTCACCCCGGGAGTGAGTTCATCCCCATTCCTACCCGTGATACCCCCATGCCTCCCCGTGACGGAGAACGACGGCCCCAGACCCAGCGGGAGTTCCGGTGGGCCCTGCCCCGGCCCCGGGGAAAGGGAAGAAGGAGCCGAGGATGGGCCAGGGGGCACGGAGGGATGGAGCAGGGACGGTCCCTC
>NW_010410432.1:4514-5126 GCF_000710305.1 Buceros rhinoceros silvestris | reverse complement strand
TCCTCCCAGTTACATCATGGGCAGCTGAGTTGTTGTTCAGCTTTGACGCTCCATTCGTATTCCCACAACCGCCCTCGGGACGTGGGAGGCGAAACCCCGACGGGTCCTAGAAAATCCCTGAATCTGTGTTAACTAAAAAACAACATGGGGAGATGCTGCTCCATAACTGGGCACCTGAAAGCTTTATTTTTTAGATATATATAATGAATAAGCTCCGTGTTTGCCACTGCTGGTGGCACACACCCCACAGCCAGCTGGCTCCAGCCCTGCCTCGCTGCTCTGTCCACACCCCAGCGCAGCGAGGTGGCTCCCAGCTGGAGAAGGAGCCTGGCGGCGCGGCTGCCTTCCTCTTGGCCTTGTGAGGAGCTCGCCCTCCCCTCTCTAGTCCCACTTTTGATTCCCTCCTGAGACGAGAAGGGAAGGTGCTTGTTTGCTCAACCTTTTCTTCCTTCGTTCTCTGCGGGTTGTGGGACAAAGTGGGAGCGCTGTCGCTCAGGGCTGAGCGCCCTCCCTCTCCAGTGTCCGTGTTTTGAAAGGAGAAAACCACCCTTATGTGTTTGGAAGGAAAAAACCCACCCTTTTCTGCAGCTAGTCACAGATAATGCTGTCTGA
>NW_010410432.1:2109-4423 GCF_000710305.1 Buceros rhinoceros silvestris | reverse complement strand
TTATGTGTTTGGAAGAAAAAAACCCACCCTTTTCTGCAGCTAGTCACAGATAATGCTGTCAGAAAAGGCGGGCGGAGCTATCACACTCCAGAAGTGATGGAAACGCTCGAAATTCCCCCAAAGTGATACGAAAGCAGCAGGTTTTGTTGGTAGCCTAATGCCTTGCTCCCCCCTAGGATGGAGACAAGTTCTGGAGAATGCCGGAGTGCTACATCCGTGGCAGCACCATCAAATACCTGCGCATCCCCGATGAAATCATTGACATGGTGAAGGAGGAGGTGGTGTCCAAGGGCAGAGGCCGTGGTGGGATGCAACAGCAGAAGCAACAGAAGGGCCGTGGTGTAGGAGGAGCTGGACGAGGTAACGATCCTGTTTGGTTTGCAGCTCAGAGAGGGGGTGAGCGGGATCCTGCTTTTAAATTTCACCCTTTGTGCAAGGCACAGCTCTGGTTTCTCAGCTTTAAACCCGGGACTGTGTGTCTGGGCGAAGCCAGAGCCCTTAAACCCGGGTCCTGTGGTGTGGGCCAAGGCGAGAGCCGCTCCCGTGGGAGAGTGAGCGAGCGTGTTGCTGCCTCCGCCAGAGAACAGAAAGGACTCGTGCCAGCGATGTGCCTCCCTCGTTACTGGGCCTGGGCAGGAGCTCAAGAGAGTCTGAACTTGAGTGTTTCTCCCCCCCCGGCTGGGTGGGGAGCGTGGCCCCACAGAACTGGTGTCTGTGAGCTGAGCGAGGCCGGCAGAGAGACAAACGGCTGTTCTGTTTGAAGATAGACTGGGCTCTGACCGCGGCAGAGACAGAAAAACATTATCTTTTCTCCCGTTATAATGGGGCTTTTGATCTCCTGACTTGTTGATTTATTTATTTTAAGAAAAAAATTTATCTGAGGGTTTGTGTTGCTCCTGCTTGACATGAATAACTCATGTCTCTGATAAAAGGGGATGTTGCCACTTGGGAAGAAAGAGGTCACCAGTCAACTCTTCCTCCCCAGCCCCCTTCACGTGATCAGGGGATCTCGGAGCGCTTTGGCTTGGGGAGATACTTGCTCTTTTCTCCCCAAACTGTCCTGCTGGAAGCCTGAGAGCCGCTTCTCTCCTTCCCTGCTCAGCCCTCCTGCGATTCCCTCCGTGGTTGCCTCGCTCAGCCCCTGGGTTGCTCTCAGCACAGGTTTAATCTGCAGTGGGAGCTTGAAATCCTGAGGGCCCTCACTTAGGGCAGCGAAATTGGGTTTAGCCGGAGAAATCTGAGGGTTTCACGGAGCCCTGGGGTCCGAGACACTGGCAGGCAAAGCCTGTCCAGGGAGCACCCGTAAGGAGCTGCTACGTAAGGAGCTGTGTGGGCTACGCGAGGAATCCTGGTAGGACGGGCAGGACCTACCCGGGGCCATCACACCGCGGCAGGACGGGACCTGCAGCGTCTCCAGCTCCCGGGGACTTCTGGAGGGAAAAACCCTGCGATTTCTGCTGCCTCTGGAAGCCCCGAACATGCAAAAAATGACCTTTACAAATCTGAAGGCGCCTTTCTTTTTCCTCCCTCCCTTTTCAGCATCCAAAGCACTTGGCGTAAGAGCTTTTCTGGAGATGGTTATTTGGATAAACATTTTAGCTGCAGTGTTTTCTCTGCTGTGGAAACATCCACCTTGTGGCGAGCGGAGCCGAGCTCTGTTTGAGGCGGAGTTCCCTGCTGTTTTGATGTGAAGCTTAAATTCGCTGATGGAATATTTTAAAGGGAAGCTTTGGCATTTGCTAATTAGCTAAAAGGTTTGGCTCTCATTACCGAGACACGAAGGGAGGAGGGGAAAGAGGGAAAGAAAAAAAAAAAAAAAGGCAGGACAATTTTGCTGCGAGGCCAGCAGGCAGGAGTGAAGCTGTAATTGTGCACGCAGTTGAAAGGATTATTGTCTGACACTGGTAATCCTGCGTCTTTTACTCCGCCACTTGCCAAACCCGGGAGGACGGCGGCCTTTGCTCGGCTTCGCTGCGAGCATCCCGAGCGCCGCAGGGTTACTGGAGGTTGGGGTTTTGCCTCTGGTTTAGGCACGCTGGAGCGGGTGTGCGCTGGGTCCTGCCTTTCGTGCCAGGCTGGCTGGCGGGGAGGTCACGGGCCCTTTATCGATTGTTTTCTGCTCGGCGTGAATCTGAGCAGGGAGGGAGGGTGGAGGGGCAGCAGCTCCCACGGCAAAGACAGTCGCAGCTCTCGGTGCCCAGGGGGCTCGTACACCCACAGCCGACCCCCCCCAGCGGCGTGCCGCACCCCCTGGAGCCCTGGGTGGCTCTGCCCAGCAGCGAGGCGGTGACAGAGGCGGGTACTTTTCCGTTCT
>NW_010410432.1:0-1990 GCF_000710305.1 Buceros rhinoceros silvestris | reverse complement strand
CGAGGCGGTGACAGAAGCCGGTACCTGTCCGTTCTGAGCAGTCTCCAAACCCAGACCCCCCCCGTGCGGCTTTTGCTTTGCCCTTACAGCCTTCAGGGGATGCGGGATGAGCTGCTCATCCCGTGGGATTTCAAACGCGGTGTCGCTTCCCCAGCTCTGTTCTTCAGAAGTTAACTTTGGTGTACGATGATGGCGCAGCTAGAATGGTACCGCCCTGGGGAGGCACCGCTGGACCCCGGCGAGGGGCGATGAGTTTATGCACCTCGTAAATGTGGAGTCTGACGAGGCGGAAATCCGAAAGTCCCGTTTCTGCTTGTAAGGCTAGAAAATGGGCGTTTGGGTGAAAAATAAGTGTAAAGCGCAGTGCTGGGAGATGTTGCTAGCTCCCGGCGATGCCGTTCCTTCCATGCTCTTCCTTTCTGCCCCGTAGGTGTGTTTGGTGGCCGTGGCCGAGGAATCCCAGGCAGCGGAAGAGGCCAGCAGGAAAAGAAGCCGGGCAGACAGTCAGCAAAGCAGTGAGAGGTGGCTGCACCCTGGCCGGGGCCAGCGCTGCCGCGCCGGTGGGTTTCTATCACCTCAGGATTGCCGCGTGTTCAAACCGTCACCTCTCCACTCCTCCGTCACTCGATCAGTACCCGAATCTGGAAACCCCTCGCAATTTAATCTGGTAAACTGGAGTTAATTCACTCCTCGTAGTCAGCAAATCATTGGAAATACTTAAAAATCATTTGTGGTTAAGGACCCAAGTTCTGCCCTCTGAGAGTGGAAGCACTACGGAACTGGGCAGGGTCACCGGTCTGGTTTGAGATTATCCCGTGCAGTGGGACAAGAACAAAGGCGGCCACTGCCTGGATTGCTTGGAGGTTTTTTTTTTTATGTATATACACTTGAAACTTGGGAAACTTGTTGCATTTGTAGCAGATGTGTTTTGGTTTAAAAACACTGAACTCGAGATTGTCTCTTCACGTGAGTCGTCTTAAGGGTTTGGGGTTTTTTAAAACCAACAAACTTTCGGGCCATTGCTTCTCATTCTGGCCAGTCGGTCCCATCTCTTCCTGCAGCCTGAGGGAGAGCTTGGCGTGAACGTGGCGCTGGCCTTCGAGGGTTGTTTCCACGAGCTTTGAGACAGACGAGGGTTTCCCAATTAGTTTATTATGGATTTGACTTTGGATTAGAAGTTAGAGGGGTTTCTGTGTCTTCTCACGGAAGGCTGGTGTCCCCCTTACTCTCCGTGGGTGGGTTTTTTTGTCTGAAAAGCAACAGAGCTGTTAAAAATTGATTTATTTCCCCCCCCAACCCCCCGCTTTGAAAACTCTCCCTGGTGACAATATTTCTCAAGTTTTTTTTTCTCCTGGTACCTGGTGACTGACTTCACTGTACGTCATCGTGTTGATTCCTTTTCTAGTCCCTGATTCTCTCTCCCTGGGGACACAGACCAGTGCGTGAGCATGTCCCTCCCGGAGCTCAGGAAAGCTCCGGTACGTTCCCAGTTCAGGTCGCTCCAGCCTTCCACCCCACAGGGTGCAGGGTCCCACGAGCAGAACCCCCCCAGAACAGCCTGGCTGGTCTGAACCCCCTGGGGTCTGAACCCTGGGGCACGGCGGGGAGGAAGGGGCTCTGGCCGTGCCCCAAGCCCGGGTAGAGGAAATAGATTGATTTTTCGGGGAAAAGCTGGTATTGTGACTTGTTCTGAACAGTGGTTTGGGGTTTGTTTGGGGGTTTTTTTACAACCGATGCCCACACTGAAGCCTACTCGCTGCCATCACCTCTGTATCCAAACTGAGTCAAGAACATGCTTTTATATATACACCTATTTTTTTAACGTTTATAGAACCTGTGTGCAGTGGTGAGTAGGAATAAACCGCCAACCTCTACGAGTCGCCTCCCTCCGTGACGGCGCTGAGCCCTGCCTGACCCCGCGTGCCCCCGCAGCCGCCCGGCTTCCCCTCAGCCCTCGCTCAAACCCAGGTCTGAGCTCGAACCCCCTGAG
>NW_010410431.1:0-24603 GCF_000710305.1 Buceros rhinoceros silvestris | reverse complement strand
TTTCACCTCGGCCAAACCGGTGACAGTAACCTATCACGGTTCTGGGGAAAATCCACAAAATACATCTGGGAAACATGAACTCCCCCTCCCACTCAATGGTCATCAATTATATCTGAAAACTAGTGACTACCCTACAAATTAGCAGTTATTTTACTCTACTAGTGTAATCTCACAATCTGAAATGAAGGGCAACTCTGCAAAAGTTTTGGTAAAGGACTGATTTCAGTCAGTGAAAATAAATGTTATACTGATGCGCAGTATCATGAAGCCATAGAAGATGCTGAGACATACAACGGGGCTGCTAGCTGCACCTCCCACGTGAGTCATGATCCCTCAGTCATCACACTTTTGAAATATTCAGTGGCTGACTTTCCCCAGGGCAGGAGAAAACAGAGAAGAAATTGAAACCAAGTAAGCAAATACCTTTTTTCTCTCTGTGGTTTAAATTCTCTTATTTCTCCTCTAATTTCTGAACAACGGACACAGGTGCTTGTCCCCATATCTGCGGCCCTGAAGTCTGCACCTATTCCTTGAAAACCATGGTAACAACCAGGGAGCGGTGCCCAGCTGCTAAAGGGGTGTTAGTAAAGAGCCCTCACCAGGAACTCGTGCAAAGAAATGTGAAGGTCCTCTGGGAGAGCATTTGCTTCTGGAAACTTTTAGGTGCCAACTAGAGAAGAAGAAGGATAAAAGCAGACTAAATCTGTCTTATTTTATGACATTTGCAATAAAAGTAGCTGTGTCAGGATTGCAATGCTGAAATTCAGAAGGGAAAAACTGTTTCTTGTGAGGCAGATGAAGGTAGAGTGATCATAGAGATCAACGTGCTCCTGGGATTTTTCATGCAAAGCTTGGATTGCATTAAATTGAACATGTAAAAGCTGAGATTCAGAAACATTCCAACATTCAAATAGATGTGACATGTTGGAAACTAAATGGAGTTTCCCTGAAAACTAC
Source organism: Buceros rhinoceros silvestris (assembly GCF_000710305.1). NCBI lineage: Eukaryota > Metazoa > Chordata > Aves > Bucerotiformes > Bucerotidae > Buceros > Buceros rhinoceros. Next base: position 23,646 of record NW_010410431.1, on the reverse strand, counting down.
AAGGAAAAATATTTTAGAGAGGACCTAAAAACCTGCTATTTGTAGTTATAAAATAATAGGAAACAGGTCATTTTTCACTTCTTTCTCAACATGCCTTGACAGATGCCACTCAAAAGCATATCACTGTTTGGACTGAATTCAGTCTGCATTTCATGTTTGCATTTGAATTTGGGTCTGTCACAACCGATAAAGAGTGATAAATGTGACATTACTGCGTCTAAAGATCATTAAATGTCAGCTCATGCACTGGCAGCAAAATGGCTGGCAGAAAGTCAATGATGCAGGAACTGTATGGAGTGTGAAGAGAGGAGATGGATCTAGGGCAGCAGGGAGTCATGCAAGCTGTGAGCAATCAATCAATCATTTTATACTGAGGAAGAATAAAATAAGACGTAACGGCAGTTCTCTGTGTACAGGTAGAGAGAAAAACATCTTATTTGTAAGTGCTTTGATTCATGTCTGTGTGCATCCAGTAACCCTGAAGAGAAATAATGGGTCAGTAAAAAGCATGCATTGTGCTCCGGCTAATTTCTTTGGATAATTCGCCAAAAATGTGATGTTCTTATGTGGGTTTCAAAAATAAACTGTTTATCTGTTGCTAGAGTATGGATACTTAAAGCAATTCCTGGTGAACAATGCATAACTTCTTGATTATGCAGGATGATAAAGGCAGAACTAAATACGATTTTAAAATTACTTGAATCTTGTACATGATAATGTCATCTCCCTGGGCTTCCTCTTTTCCAGATTTTATAGCTTTGTTACTAAAAATTGCTAAATACAAACTGCACTTTACAATGGATAAAAATAATGGCCATATTTAGAAGTTCTTTTACTTCCAGCCTAAGTTCTGTGTAGTATCATAACCTGCAAACACAATCGGCTCCTTAGACAGGAGACAGTACAAATCTCCAGTGAAACAAAAAACAGTGCATGTAATACACGTGTACACCTCTGTAAGAGTATCTATAAGTAAATACATGCTGACTGACTTAATTTTTTCCTTCAGAAATGTGAATAGTTAAAAAAATATATTTCACAATTTTTACTTTTCTTTTTGTGAAGAAAAAATCAAGAGCAAATCCGTTTGAATTATTGGAGTATGCCAATGAGAAAACTGTACAGACTTGGTGTAGCAATTTAATAGGCATAAAGATTACTGGGTTTGATTCCAAAAGTTACTCTTTGAGTAAAGACTATTGTTAGGTTATGTGCAAAAGACTCCAGTGAATACACTCAGAGGAGCACTGAGGGACACTGGTGGGGGGAACCCAAGTAATAACCTGCCTCGGGGATTCCCATGATCATCACAGGAGATCAGTCACCCATGAAAAGGCCCATCTCTACAAACATGATGCACAGAGGCAGGATGGCAGATGGGTAAACCCCAGTGACACCCTTAGAGAAAGAACCCCAGCACCTTTCACGGGCTGTCCCAGGGGAGCCACCAGCTTCGCCTTCTGGATGTGAAGCCCCAGAATGAGTCTTCTGGAGAGGGACCCTGATCAGCCGCTGGGCAGATGGAGCGTCTAAGCCTTGATGCTGGAGGGATCCACGTTATAGGTGTGCATGTATGGACATTCACACTAATCCGGCAGAGAGAGGAACAGGATTTAATAACATTGCAAATGTTATTAGCGTTGGCTTGATGTCCATACGCAGTAAACCCTTGACTACACCTTACAATCTTTTTTATTTTGTTTATTTTCAGTAGGGTTTTTTTTTTCTTTAAGCAAGAACTTCTTATGGTCTTATGAAATGGCATGAGAAATCCTCTTCTTACTCTGTTGTCCTGGTTTGGGTTAGAGCCGAACCAGTGCTGTTCAGGGGTGTCACTGTGCAGCTCAGGCTCTGCTCAGGGATGGCACTGTCTGAAGGTAACGGCAGGTTTGTGTGGACAGTGGCTGCTCCTGACAGTGGCAGCGCTGGATGGTCACAGTCGCTGCCAGGGACTGGGGTGCAGAACGGCTCTGGCTTGTACCTGCTGCTGTGCAGCCCAAGGTCACTGCTCCATCCTGTGTCCCACGGTGGGGTGCAGTGAGTGAGAGGCTGCACCTGCGGGGAGGAGCGGACAGGACAGGTGACCCTGCACTGACCAGCCAGGTGTTCCATCCCATAGACGTCATATCTGGTGTAAAGCTGAGGGGTCACAAGGGTCAGCCTCTCTTCTTCAAAGGCCAACATCTGAGGACGAATCAGAGCATCTGTCATCTGTCTAGCAGCCTGCCCAGCCCTGACCCGTGACACTCTACATACGCACTTTGAATACCACTGACATATTGCCTTCTCATTCTTATTTAAAATAGAGCAAGACCAAAGACTGGTCTGTGAAGAAGAAAGCAATGCTGCTCGGATCACACCTGACTTCTTCCAAGCATCGGGAGATGAAGAATTCTTCACAAAGCCACATTTCCTAGAGGCAGCAAAACCACCAGTGGACTAAAATTGCTAAAATTTTTTGGGTTTGGCTTTGTTTATGTTTGGATTTTTGTTTATGTTTGGATACAAAAAAAAAAGATACTCGGCATTTAAAAAAAACATAGGGGACATGGTGTCTCTCCACCCTCAGCATGGAAGATTTCTTCTTTATATCTGGTCTAAATCCCTCCTCTTTCAGCTTAGAACGGTTATCCCTTGTCCTGTTCTAAAAGGCGCTGTTAAAAACCTTCCTTAGGTTTGATTTCTTAAGTGGAACAATAGAGGAATAGGAAACAAACAGGCTTTCATGGTTCATTTCTGCACCATCCCAACAGCAACACAGATCCTGTCCCCCAGCAAGCTTGTCTTCTGCCTATGGACTGGCTTCTTTCTTAGTTCCTCTTATTGAGGAAGTTGTTTGAATTAGGCACTTTTAAATTTTGTTAAAGAAGTCAATCCAGACAAGCATTCTGGACGTGTCATCTTTATCTGTAGAAACACTGAGGACGCTCGGCTAACATGCTGTTGCCTATCTTCCCTTCCTTGCCTTGCCGTGGGAAGGAGAGGCAACTTTCCAAGTGCTTGTCCCAGGGTCCTTCACTGGGAGTGTGATGCACTTTTCTGGGACCCTTTGGTGTTTCCTGTGCTCCCCAGGGGTCACTCCTCGTGCCGATGGGAGCTGCTCAGTGACTGTACAGCTGGCCTCCTAGCCAAAGCCAAAAGTTAGTCGTGCTCATTCAGGTACCCACTCTCCACAGGCTGTAATGCTTGGAATGTCACATTTTTCAGAATCGTTACATACCATTACACAGATGTCTTTCCAGAATTCACACCTCTTTGTCACCAGAGCCATCCCTGTAGTAAAATTAGAGATACTTGAGTACACTGAAAAAGTGACAAGGCATATGGAAATAGAGAGTAATTACTAAATACGAAGCTGGCCCTAGCTCTTCACTTAAACAGATAAGACATATCAATTACAGAGCTAAGCTCCTGTGTTTCTTCCCTTAGTGAATTACAAGGAAACACTGAAAAGAATAAAAGAACAAGAAGCTGAGGACTGAGTTATCTTTTTTTATTATTATTATTTATTTTGTAAAGCACCACCTTTCTTCATTTAATAGCTTGAAAAATCAGACAGACCATTTGTCATGTGCAAAAGTAAATCAGACAATAAATAAATGTGAATAATCAGTGTTAAATAGATGAGTGAAGAACCTAAAAGTTATGAAGTACTATGCTATGACTTGCATTTAATATACAACTATATATCTCAGTATGAAGATACAGAATAATGAATAGTCATCTCATAAGGTCCTTGTTAAGATGACACCCATTAATGAAATGCACAGAGCATGGAATCAAGGCTACATTACAATACAGAACAAACATAAAAGGATAACACAAATATGTAGGGACAAACATCAGAAAAGCTAAGGCACAAAAGGAAATGCTATAACAAATGGACAAAATAGACAGTAAGTCCTCAGCCAGGCCAGTGTGTCCAGTGAAAACACCATATTTCCAAAGAGATGTTGACTTTCTCCAGCTTATCGACAGGAAAGTGAGGAGAGTGTTGAAAAGCAAAGCAAACAAAACATGAAAGTTTTCTATGAGGAAGGAGTAAAAGAATTGTGGTTGATTTCATCTTATCAGGTCTGAAGTGAAAACTTAATAAGAGTCTTCAAACACATGAAAATTACTTTTAAAGAGGATGAGGATAGAATAAGATGCAACAGACTTAAACTTCAGTGAGGAGATTTGGGTCAGCAACCAAGAAAAATGTTTCTAATGGTACAGATAGTTAATCAGGAAATGGATTTCCTACGAGAGTCCAGAAACTCCAATCACAGGAGTTTTGGGAAAAAGATTGGACAGACAACTGCAGGGGCTATTTGGATATAGTCGATGCTGTTCATGGCAGGGGAATGGACTTAGTTATCTCTTGGAAAAATACTTTAATCCATATCACTTATTCGGATGTATAGAAGATAGATTAAAGGATGATTTCTTTCCCCCTTTTAACCAAAACAGATGAACAGTTTCATAATTTTCCATACATGTTATAGGAAAACATTTACTTATTGACCATGTGTTGTGAGCATACTTTTTCATTCTTTAAAGTCACTGAAAAAGCCAGAAGGTAATCAAATTCTCAACTATGATGTCAATAGGCCTGAACGCTACTAATAAAATCTTTAACGTTTCACACAAAAGAGGAAAGCCTCCAGGAATCTCAGCACTCTGAGCTGTAATATTTTGAATTATACATACAGGAGCAGAACATCTACCTATTAGAAATCTACAGTTAAGATTAAATTGAAAACTCAGAGAAAAACCTCTTATCTTCAACAAAGAAATCAGGATTCAATCCTTACTTCCAACTGAAGTCCTGTAGAAAAGAACAGAACGAGGATGTCATAGGTGTTCTTCCATTTCACTGCTTTGTTAATATGTAATAGGAGGATGGAAAGGGAGGGGGAAACAAAAAGAAAATTGAACTTGACAGTTAACTGCTTTTGACTAGTTAAATGTGTTTTTAGTGACATTTTTGCTCTCGTGGAGCACCGAAACTGTTGACTTCTGGAACTGTGGAAAGGTTGTTTCTGAAGTTTTCATGGTCTTCACCAAGCATTTGCTCTCTCTGTTGTCACCACATCCATATGTCCTGCTTTTTATTTCACCCAGTAATTTTCTTGTAGGTCTTCTCTCTCAGAAATGAACACCTGCTCAAGTTAACAGTACTTTAACTTATTGGGGAATTAAAACGGCTGTTTCCAACTTCTCATCCCCAAAGGCTTACTTGATTCCTGGAGAACATTGAGTGTTTTGCTGAAGAATTGTCCGCCCCTCCTCCATTTATTTTTGAGTTGTGAATTTCTTTATGTTGTTGATGACAGGGCTTCATGTCTGACTAGTGCTACCAAGCCTGATTATGCACAGAAGGCATTAACTATGTGCCTTGCTCTTAAAGGCACTCTCTACCTATGAAGCTCAGTTTATCTGCACAAGCTGACGCTTTTGGATGTCAAACCCTCCCCTCAAGCCGATCCGGACTCCCATTTGCAAAACGTGTCCTATAAGATTTCCTCATTTCCCATTGATTTTACAGTTACTCCATTGTCAGTGTGCATTGTTGATCACAGCACTGCCAAGAGGGAGGGCTACTGGCTGAGGGAAGGTGAAAGCATGGCTTTTTTATTTATGCCAACCCAGGAATTTTAGATTTACAGAGGGAGGCAGTTATTTTCCTCTCTCAGGCAGCTGAAAGAAGACGCGCTGCCGTCTATATAAACCTCATGTTCTCTGTGTTCCACAGCTACCCAGCTGAATATGAATATGAGGCATGAGGGGAAAGTTAGAAGAGCTCTTGTGATAGTAATTTTTTTCAATACACTAAAAAAAAAAATCACTATTTTTCATTTTAAAGCAAATGTATCACTTCTGCTCGGTTTAGCGAGCAGAAAGTTTCAAAGAAAACATGCACTTCCCAACAAGCACAAACTGTGAAATGTATTAGAAAAATAAAGGTTTTCATGTCAATTATCATTAAAAACCTTATTTTCAAAAGCACTTCACAGTTTATTCATGCTGAGAAGTGCTTCTTATCTTTGAAATTTTCAGCCTGCTACACTGAGCAAAATGGGTGCAATTTTCTTTTAATTGTTTTGAACACCATGTGTGAGAGAACATGACAGAATGCAAATTGCTTCTACAAGTTGTAAGAGGCAGAGGAGGCTGTTGAACTTCGTGGCATCTCTCTGTGAGCTGAAAGCACAAGAGGCATGGCTTTGTAACAATAGGTCAGGAAGGACTGCGTCTGCCTTGTTTTCAAGCTGATGCGTCCTCTTTTTCTCGTTTTAGTTTGCAATGAAAGACGAGAAACCAGAGGTTTCATGGTCATAGTGCACTCACAGTTCCGTTCTCGGGAGCAATAGTTTGGACCCTGGGTCAGAACTAAACTGATCTCACGATGTTTGCATTAATTCAAAGCAACCACCCTGCCTCCCAGCTATGTGTATGGGAAAAGCAACCGGTTTTCTTTTGTCTTTCTAACTGGTCAGGCTGAACTCGGGCAAGAAATTACTCTGGATGAAGCTGCACCAATGCAGTAGTCACAATGTCTTGCCATACAGTTTTACACAGCAGGGCTGCGTCTCATGGGGAAGTGATCCTTCTCCTCTGAACTTTAGACACCAAGAACTGAAAAATAGTGAAATGTACTGACTTTCCTCCTTTTTAACCAGAACCTCTGTGGAACAAAACGTTTCTGTTTGACACAGCTGTTGAGAACCTCCCCATACACACAAACTACAGCAAAATCAAAATAGAAAGAGGACAAACCCCAGAATGTCTATGAAATGAGGCAATTTGCGACAACAATACAATCACATTGACACTATCTCGTATGACCAGTTGGGCACTGATGATGAGGCTACCAGAAGCTGGTTCCCACTGCGATATTTCTCTGGCTTTGCCTAGATAGTTTGATTTCTGTAGTGCTGTGTTATAAGGGACGGAGGTCAGATTTCCCTTTGAAAGCCTCTAATGATCTGACAAAAGTTTTCAGCGGAGTCAGAATGGAAATCCCCACAGGATAATTTGACATTGCGTTATTATTGGAACCGTTTCTACAGATATTCCAAAGTCAAATTAATGTAATTTTTTTAAGGGGTAAGTGCCTTCTGCAGTGTGGTCTCTTTGTGAAACATGACAGAACTGTCACAATATTTTTTTATCAAAGTTGTTTTGGTTTGAGACTTTGTCTCCTTTTCTTCCTTCCTTTAGGAAACACAGGTATTCCTGGACATCATTGTGCACTTCAGCTGCACAGGAGAGCTTCCATTTTATGATTTTTCATTCAATTTATGAGCCTTATCATGCAAATGCCATGTGAATTTCCATACCTGGGCTCACTGTTATGAAGCTGACTGAAAGGAAACAGAAATTCTGAAAATATTGACAATATGTGAAAATATTCACAAATTCTGAAATAGCAGAACACACTTGTGAGAGAAATTCCCTGGGCCATAACAGTGGTGGGAGGCTGTTTTAAGAGGAATGAAGGGATAGGCCAACAAAGGGCTGGTCAATCAATCTATTTGTAGAAACTGTAATTACAAGGATGCTGCAGATATTCTTGAGTCGTCCTTTCCCCTTTTTTCTCTCCTTCTCAAGGCCAAAGAAATTGAATCTATCTTTTTCTTGTCCTGAATACATGAAATAAGTTTTATGCTATTATGAACCTACTCTTCTTGTTTTACTTACTTAAGCATGACCATTATTCTTTTACTTGGTTTCTCCTCAAGGTATGTCTACACCACAAACAGTGGAAATCAGGCTGGAAGTCCTGAACGATACCAACGAAAAGAAGCTCTGTTCAACTTGAGCATAAATGCCAAAGCTGGATTTTTTCACTAAACTCTTAAAGGCAAAACTGTTGAGGAACTTTTTCTACTATGATTTTGTGTGTGATTAAGAAACTGCATAGATACATACATGGGACGTAAGAATTTTCTATCCTGTATGGCAAGAGTGGGTGAAACTTTTTTTACTTTAGATGAGCTACCATAAAAAGAAAAACAAAAGAAAAAAAAAGGAAAAAGAAAAAGAAATAGTAAGCAAGTATCAAACATGCACGTTCAGGGCTGTTTTGTTTTCTGAGCGCTGTAAACTGGAAAGAAAAAATTTTGTGTTTTTCCTGTCTTAAGTTTTGATATTTCTTGAAATTCTCATTTTTCACCATGTCAAATACCGCTTCAAAAGAATAAGAATTTTCAAACTTTTGTAATAAAGTTTAAGTTTATTTATTCAAATGGTAATAAAGGTGTTCATGGGTACAGACCACAGGGCTTCCCTTTCTTCTGTCAGTCTCACAGATTCTAGTTACGATCCAAATAAATGGACTTTTTTGTCTATGATCTGTCTTTTAAGTCTTCTAAGGAGGAGAAGGGGAATATTTCATTTTAAATAAAGCCTTGTGTTCAAGCTAATCAGAAAGGGAGACATGTCCTGGAGGCACATGAAGACAAACAATACAGGAAAGTGTACCATGGATGAGAGCACAGATCGGAAAGAAAGAACTGCAGAACTTTTTGAGCTTCTGTATAACCCTGTATGTACAAAGGCTGTTCCATGCTTTTAAATGTTCCTGACATGGCCTTTTTATTTACTACCTTTCTAGAGAGTACCCTTGCTGACTATAGAAAGAAGCAAGTTTATATTTTCTGTATATTTTATGCCTGACTCTTCACTTTGGCATCTGAAGCCATGCTGAGATTGTTGATTTAAATAAGAAAAGAGAAAGGAAAAAAAAAAAACCACCATACCTCAAAGAATGAGTCACAATTTATTCCAAATCAAGTAATCTAGTCAGGTACCAATACAGAGGACTAAAACCAACAAGAGTGTCTTCTACAGTGCAGACCTACCTCCTGTGACTGTAGCTTGCATGTACATCATGTTCTCCAGAACCAACGTTCTCACCAGTTATCAACATATATGAGGGTAAGGCCCACATCCCTTCTATACATTGAACAAATTACAACTCTTTTAGCTTTCGTAAAATATGTGTGTATAAGCAAATCATATGTAGAAATCCAGTAAAGTGTATTTGAGACTGTGTGCTTTAAGAAGAGGGATGAGTCAGTGAAGTTTTCAACATAAAGGAATGCCCTTGGTGGCAGGAAGCTGAGCAGTGTTCAAAGTTTCATTTGCTTTGCACATCTTAGAGTGTCCTTCAGTTCAAACACCTTCTTAGATCAGCAAAGGTCTATGCTGTAAGTGACAGCACTGAGCTTCCTATACATGCATGAATTATTCATTTCCTAAATAGATACATTAAAAAGAGAGCTATTTAGAATTTAATGAATATTAATAAGACCATTCACCATCATACCACGTATATCTATGCTAAAGAAATCAATATAGAGGTGTAGTTTATTACCAGCATGCCTGGAAACATGCAACACAGTTCCACTAATATCAGAAAAAAATTAACTTTCAGGACTAAAGTTCTTCATCTTCATCCCTCTGAAGACACAGGGGGATTTTACTGAATTGGAAGCAGAATATTACAGAGAGAAGCAAGGATTAAGACAGGCCCTATTTGCTTAAGCCTTGTGCAAAAATTGGTCTCTAAAGGAAAAGTTAATTTCAAAGTAAGTCACATTCATGAAAAGATAAATATCCTAAACTACAGACAGCAGATGCAAATATACACACCACAGACAGTCAGATCGAGAGTTTTAGGTTGTATTACCATGATCCTGAATCCCTTGCTCTGGAATTGTTCAGCAGTCAGACCTTGAAAAGAATTTGGCAGCAGATTGGTATGCTGAAATCCACAGCGAATGAATTTTAGTAACAGCCGCAAACAAAACCTTTAATTTCCTAATTAAGTCTTTTAAAAAACATAGTGAGGTTGAAATTTGCTTTTGAAACTGTATAAGTATTTGTGACAACATTTCTTCCACTGGTCATTCAGCACTTTGCTTTCATAATAAAATCAGGTGCCGAAATCCACAGCACAGCACTTATTTTTCTCCTGAGTCATGCAGAGTATTTTGAAACACTTCTGCATCCAAGCTAAATAGTTGCACTAATTAACACTGACACATCTTCCCACAAGCACCGTACTGGTTTTTGGCCATCAGGTAGTATCTGTGCAGCTACACAACCTTGCTGGAAGTTCTGTAATTGCCCCATTGCAGGTGGTCGATTTGCCCATCAAGAAAGTGTTCTGCTTAGCAAGTCGTTCTCCTTGCTCCTCCCCTTCCCTCCATGCTACTCCTATTTTTCTCTCCCTACTCCAGTTGTAAGGCCAATGACAATATTTTGTCTTTGGGATGGATGCCCTCTACATTTCTACCCCAGATCGACCTTTGTGTCTTCAGGGGATGTAATAATAGCTCACTGGCTCAATGTCATGATGCTAACAGATCCTTCAGCTTGTCTGGATTTCTTTATTACTGTCCGCATGGGTTGCAACAATCCTTTTTCTTGCCAGTGACCGTTAGCCAAACCAAAATTAATTGTGTAACTCTCAGGTTGGCTCAGATATAATGCACTAAATAGAGTAATTTTATTGATACACACACATTAAGAAATCAATTTTGTTGTGATCTTAGCTGAATGAATGAAGCTGATTTATCTAGCGCAGAGTAGAAATAGATGGGTGCAATAAAAGGACCTAGGATTTGTGTAAGTGGTGGTGTGGTTTTCGTAAAGTGACTCACTCACCCGTCAAAAAAGGCTGAGATCTCAGCAAGAAAAGATCACTGAATTCATCAGAAACTCTTACCCTGCGCTTTCAAAGACTGTCACAAAGAGAAGAAAAATGATCAAGTAGAAAGGCTAGCACTGCATCAAGGTCACAGGTATAAGTCTTTCTCACCAAAAAATTCTGTCCGTGATCCTGCTGACATTACAACATGATAAATGTTAAGAAGACTTCTGACAGGACCAAGAGCATTCCAGATGTCATCTTGAAGAGTGTATTTATATATTTTTAAAGAAAATATAACTCTTTTTTAAAAAAATAAGTTCTCAGCTTTGGTATAGTCAGGAATTTAGTCAGGAACAAAGGCAGTGTAGGCGTCCTGCAATTTGAACTCAGATGGTTCCCAAACCTGCCCACTTATTGCCCTTTTTATCTCTGTGCAAATCACTTTACACTACCATATCATCCTGCAATTGGTCCCTTGTCAAAAAACTGCTGCTTAAGCACCTGCAGTTTAAAAACCCACTCCCCTTTGCCTCATTTCAGATTTAAAAAAAAAAAAGCCAAACCTCTACTTGCTCATTTCGGTGTTTTTATATTTTCGCTCTACCAGCTCAGCTCCAGCGGAATGCGGGGAGAGCTGTGGTTATGAAGTTGTCTGCTATACTCAGATGTGGCAAGGGCAATGACAGTCCCGAAGCATCGTTTCCTTCTGTGCACGCAGGCTTGGCACTGGGAACTAAAGGGGCGCTTCCTTGGCCATGTGGTTGGTTATGTCAGAGCCTTTGGTTAGTCTAGTAGTATCTGTACGTAGAAGAGGTGTAACAACACAGCTTTGGCCACTTAACACCCTCAAGGTCCTGTAAGTTTATAAATATAAAGTGTTAATTACATTTATTTTATAATAATAAAGCACTCAAGCCTGTATTTAAAAAATCCTCTACGGAAAACATTGCTGTTTCATTTAATCCAGAGTGCCTAGAGGAGATTCCATCTAGCTGCTCTCAGTTACATTAAACACTTACTCTACAAATCCACGGGGAATTTCTGTTAGAGGATGATGAAATATGCAGTGTTTTTCCAAGTATATTGGATTAAATGAAACATGAAATATATGAATGATTTATAAATGGTGTATATACATATATGGAACTTTCATTCAATAGAGAGACATGTTTTTCTGTCATTAAAGGATTTAAAGGCTCTCAACTGAAGTAGACCACGTATAACATAAAGGTGAAAAATATTTTTATTAAAGCTGGTGTCTTCTTTGACAGCAGTTCCATTTTTCCCGGCTAAAGTGCCCTCAATTGTGTTGTAATGTCCACTTAATAAACATCCTATATCAACATTTATGTGGGAATCATTAGCAAGTTATTTTACGGGGGGCTAAGACATTTCCATAATTTTCATCCATTCAAAAACTGATTCCAGCTGAGACCAAGATATTTGGCTTCTCGTTGGCATATTTCTACCAAATATTGCCTTTCATTTTAACTGAATCATCAATGACTCTGGGACTCCAGTTAGATTCTTCATGCTGGTTGGATAATTGGTGGCTTTTTTTTTTGAAAAATAAACAGCTCATACTCTGGGCTTATAACTGTCATGATTTTTTGCATCTTTCTTTAAAGATGTTTTGCATATTCCATAAAAAATCGGAAAATAATGGAAAAAATTCCATAAAAAATCAAAACATCTTGTACAAACAGTTTCTTAAATTGTATCTGACTGACTCTAAGGACTAGTACTTGGATAAATTATCAGTGAAGGAGCCTGTGGTGCTTCTTCCTCAGATGAATTTTCACATACAGTGATCAAGGCAAGTAAATAAAAAAGTCACATATTACAGTCTATGTAGAACAGTAGAAAAGCTTCTAATCAGATGTATCTCATACAGAAGGTTACACATTCTTGTTCTTTTATGTGGAACCCAAAACAATCTGCCAGATGCTGAAGTTCAAAAAAAGGCACTGTTGGTTTCCTAACTAATAGACAGGAGTTTCCTTCTGTTACATATATATCTGGATATTTAAAAATTTGAAAATTTATAGTATCTATCCAAGGGACAGAAGTCTCATTAGGGAATTGGGTATATTGTGTCTCTGAATCTGAAAAAGTATGGAGGGATCTCTAAGAGATCGCTTGAAAAGCAGTGAAGACGCTATATGGGTACATACCTTTGCATGATCTTGGTATTATCTGGTCAATTATCGTGTTGATCAAGGTCCTTGCTAAGGCATGCTGTTCTCTAGGGTGGCTCTTACGATAAAATTTCCTTTCCAGGAATACCAGGATATAGAAAATAATACTTATGCAGAGCTGTCTTTTGAATGCAACTAGGATTTTGCAGAGTCTGCAGTCATGATACCTCAGAAGTTCTCCTAGGTCTTATAATTTTGCTTTGCACCTTGTTTGTCTCTCTCCTGCAAAGTTACGTAAACTGGACCTAGGTCACTATGCAATCTAAGATAAAAATGCTTTAAAGCTTTGGGAAATGGTTATTCCGTTGTCTTTCCAGAAAACCCAGAGAACTCCACTGTGGGCTCAGAAAGGACTAATATCCTGTGACATGCCTGTTTCCTAGGCAGCTGAAGAGATGTGCAATTGAGTCGTACTCTGCCAGCAGCTGCACTTCAGTAGGAACGGTGTTTCCTGCAGAGCGAATACGGCTGCTCAGACATCTGGAAGCATTGCCTCTAGTCTTGTGAGTATCTGCAAAGAAATGTAATCCCGGTTTGGCTTTGGACGTAATTTGAACAGTTAGACTGACCTATTTACAGCTTTTAAGTAAACTGGTATGAAAAGAAGTCTTTGCTGACAGAAATGGTAGTTGGGACAGAAACAGGCTGCCAGAGCTCGTGCTCATGAGAATTCAGGATTTGGAGAACAGGGCAATGCGATAGAGACTTGCCATTCAATAACCACAGGCAGCTTTAGTGCACGGCAAAGCTCCTCCTTTCACTAACACTGTCCCTGCAAGACTGAAAAGCGTCTTCTCACCTATAGCGTTAGAAATCCCAAGCACTCCCACTTTGATTCAAGAATTTTACCTTTGTTTCATGAAGTTGATCAGAAACAGCAGAAAGGGCAAAATGACGTTTTGTAATGAACTCTAAGATCCCTTACGCTGCAGGAAGCTTTCTCACATGGACCATTTCCACGGTGCTTCTGTCCTTTCAGTCAGGTCAAGCAACGTTGGCTGTAAATCTCTGATATATCACACTGCCGGAAAACAAGGAGTGATCTGTTCAAGCATATTTTGAACACGTGCTTGTTATGTGCTCTTTTGGTTTAGAGTCACATATGTATCCTGTGAAAATCCTGAGGAAATGTAGCAGTTCTTGCCTTGGAGCAGCAAAGCTCATCAGTCTTCTGATGGGGTCTAGACTAGTACTTCTCATGTGACACTCAAGGTAGAGTTCATTCTTACTGCTTCTACTTTTCTTCATACCTTTTCCTGGGGGAAAAGATGACATTTTAATATCTTTTACAGGAATAAAGTATATATACCTGGCAGTTATTAAAATATACATTTTACAGTATAAACTGTAACCTCCTTGTTAACTTGGTTTAAAACTTTCAAATCTTACTGAAAAAGCCTTTTAAACAAATCAAATATTAATGCTTAATAAGAGGTAAGAAAATAGTGAAGATTGCAAAGTTTAATTTTTAAAAAATATGAAGCGTTAAAACCTAATTACTATTAAATATTCATGGTTAAATTATTAAAATCGTTATTAAACCCCAAATGTCTAAGTTATCAATTCACAGCCTCTGTGTAACATAACTTCACCAACTATAAATTTTTTTGTGAAGGCCCAATGATTGCACAGCTCCTGTTGAATCAGCTCATGCACCTGCACAAGACCAGGGCCAGGCTGGTCTCAAGTTATCTATTGCCTGAATCCTGAAAAGTTACACCCAGACTCACATCCTGCCTGTTGAGAACAACACCCTTATGACCTTTGGATACCAGAGAATCTGTATTTCTCTGCTGAGTTGTTTCACATGCAGCGGTGTACAGAACATAAATGAATCCCATTTATCTGGTCCGGCCTCCTGACAGCTGCTTCCACTTTCTGGTAATCTATATTACTTTTGAAATAACTGCAATGAACCATTATCCCCCAGACTGACAATATTTTGTTTTCTGAAAGCAATATAAGAAAGATGCAGGAAGCTTGACTTTTGAATCTAAATGACTGAATAATAGGAAAAGTTTATAAAGCGAATTCCAAAAATACCTGCAGAACTCCCAGCACAGCTTTCTGTCAATTTTTAAGTATTGTCCAGTTCAATTTAAAACAGAGACAAGGGACCTGCATTTTTACATTTCAGTGGCAATCTTCCAATGAGCATGCCATGCGTTAGAGAGTTACACCAAGCATCAGCTGCGTTAATACCCAGCGTACAAAGACTGCTCATTCGGTGGTGCAAGTATTTGAGGTCATTAGCGAGATAAGGAGATTTAACAAACGTGTGAATGTGTTTTCCTTGCTTGTTTGTCATAATGAAATCTTTTGCTGAAAACATCGTGGGGGAGATGGAGAGGGAACGATTTATCCACCCCGCAAATTTTTAGGGGAAAAAAAGATGGAAAGTAATGTTATCCCTGGGCATCGTTATCTTTGAGCTGCCTGGCACATGACAATTTTTACAGTGACACATTAGCACAGAGCAGTATTTGCAATCTTCCTGCACAGCGCTCATTAAACTTTAATGAAACACAATTTCCAAAATTCACTGCCAAACGCACTTTTCCTACAAATGTCACTATCAGCAATTTTACATACGCTTTTGGCTGAGGAAAAAAATTTTAGATCCAAGTATTTCCATACTTTTTCTTTTAAATACCTGAGAAAGGTCAGCTACAATACAGAGTTTCTCTGAGGACTCCCAGTCCCTTGGACTTGATTCTACCCTTTCTGCCCTTGATTCTGCCTAAATACTCCGATCACTGAAGGTGGTTTCATCAACTTGAATTTGAGCTTGACAGACCTTCATGGCAATGCCCACCATACGGTCCGGTAAGCACCTCAGTGCCCTTAGTTATGGGATTGCCGGCTTGTATATTTTTTTTTTTTTAGCAAAATAACAAGTAACTTGATGCTTAACACTGTAATAACTTGTGTTTGGTTTGTTTGGTAGTAGTTGGAAGGGATCCAGTGGCTTTTCGTTCATCGTACGCGTGCAGAAATGAGAGCAATGTGCTAGAAGACTTAGCAGACAGTATTCCAAGCCATATAGACATGAGACAGGGCTTCACATGAAAACACAGAATAGGGAAATTATACAGAATAAATGTATTAGCCCACCCTTCATTAATAAAGTTCTTATTGACAGCTCATTTCTCAGCACCTTTCTCCTGCACATGGCTTTCCCTGGTGATATTTACTTTTCTGGACATGAGGAGTACCCCACAACATCAGGAGTTCTGTTGTTCGTTTCTGCATTAGCATTATATCCAGATGGGATCTACAGAGAGCCCTGCCACTTCAACAGGGTAATGATACTCTTAGTTATATTTGTTCAGGTTTACTTGCAGATATGAAACCTGTGGCTCTCACACTGTGTTAGGAATGGCAGATATGGAAACAACCCCCAGCTCTGTTCAGTGACACTGATTCTAACTGTATTCAGTTCCATTCCTTTGGTATGTTGCACCTGAGCAGATGCAGAGCTGGTTGTATTTTGCTACACGAGAACAATGGTATGCTCTGTGTATGGATTCTTCTTTTTTTTTGTTTTTTCTTTAATTTTGTCGGTTTGAAAAGCAGAACTACATGCTGTGGATCATTCATTTTTATATTAGGTATCCAGTGTGTCCTGTATTTGCTGTAAATCTAGTTAAAACAACAAAGGTAAGCGAGACATCTTCCTTTTTCTCTTAATTTTTCTCTAAGTCATTTAAAATGACACTACCAAAGGGAGCATATTTTATGCTATGTACCTTCCTGTTCTCCTTACAGGTGATGTAAAAGTTTCAAGTTAAACAGTAGAGAATATTTGCTTTCCATTTCCTGCAAGCAGAATTTGCTCACTAGAACCGGACATTCTTCTACACTCAGGCTTTTTATTTTGTTTAGTACCATATATTTGACATTTTGGGGGTTTGGCCTCATTATCTTTTGAGTTTTGAACATTGAAGTGCACTGAAAGGCACTAAATGTGCTGGCTTTCCCAATTTTTTTCCCTTTCTGAATTTAAATACCATCTGCATTAGAATAGATGCTCATGATTCTTCAGCACTTTTGTACCATCAGTACTCTTCATTACCTTGCTCAGCATAAATTAGCAGCAGAAACAGCATCATTTTGATGAAGTCCCTAATGTCACCCATGTTGCAGTAACAATTCTTTTGCTGACTCCTTAGACAAATAAATAGAACAGTCTCTTAATACCATCTGACTTCCCTTTGTAGAGCAGAATTGTCTCCTATTATTGCTACTAGATCTGCTATTCAAATCTGTTTAATCACCATGAATTTTATTAATGTAAATCTAGTTCTCGGTGTACAGTTCCATGTATTAGAAAATGTGTTGCTATAAGAAACATTTCTAAGGAGTGAACTTTGTTTTCACAAGCAAGATGTGCGTGGATCTAACTGCTGCTTACCATCCTTCAATGTTCAAAAAATAATGCCAATGCAACCAGAGGAGGAGATCATGTTCTCACACAAAAATGAAATACGTGGTTACACACAGTGTAAGTAAGATACGAAGACACTAACATGAAAAGATTGAATTTCAAGTAAGCTGCTAATGTTTACCAACCGTAAGTATATTTTAAGAAAATCCCACTGCTTTTCATCTTTATTTTGTTAAAAATCCCACTGCCCTATTTCTTCTATTGCAAAAAAAAACCACCTCTATGACTTAATGTATGTTCTTCAAGCTTAAGATTTATTTTAAAGAATAAACACCAAAACGAAGCAATAATTTATGATGACACTTGGGAAGAAAGAGCAGCCAGTAAGCGTGAACACAAGTAGCATCACTTACACTCATCACAAGCTCCACAACTGGGTACACCTTAGGTTTACGTCTACATTAACATAACTCTTACACCCCTTTAAACTCACTAGACCAAACTAGACATGTTGTCTGAGGAAGCAAAGAGTGCAAAGCCGGAATGAGATTTAAGTAGTTAAGAGATTACAAAATTCTCCTGAAAATCAAAACTCTCATATTTAGGTGCAAGTAGAGGTTTACCATCCGACTGGTATAGTTCACACAGCAATAAACCAAATTACAGTAAAAGAAACAATCTCACACCAACTTTAATTGTTTCTTTCTTTTATAGGAATGCCCGTGTGTTATATTTGCAAACAACTTGCCGAGGTCGTTCTTACAACTGGTTGTACTTTGGACCAGTACAGTGCATTCTGAAACAAGAGAACATGACCAGGGCAAGTATGATATCTATTTTTACATCCTCAAAGGTGAATGGTGAAGCTAAACTAGTTAAGTGTCATCTCCTCAGTGATATATTCATAGATAATTTACAAGGCTTGACTTGATGCGTTTCCGGTATTATAGCACAAACCTTCAGAGGTGCATGAGTTGTTTCCTGCTTTTTTGACTTCTGCATTGAATTGGTTAGCAGTTCGGCAGCCTCTCTTCTACCTGCCTATGAAATAATTTTATTTATCACTTTTGAATTTGGCACCACAGACTTAAATTAATTATCAAAACGTTCAGATCAACATTTTGGTCTAAAATTCTTAGAAATATTTCCTCAGTGACAGCCTATTTCCACCTGATGTATTACTACGGTGTGCTATAATTCCCTTAGTTCTGGTAAAATACATAAAGGTTTAGTGATCAGAAAACCTACCTACACATTGGTATTCTTGCTTTTCCCAGGTAGAAGATATATCTCTTAAATCTTTTGCTTTTTGTGATGAAAACATTTTGATCCATTCATGTTCTCCTTGAAGTGCCATTTGTTTATATATTTAAGAACTATATGGAGAGGGAAACAGCAGTGTGAACTCATTTATTTTCCAATCAGAATGGCTAAAGACAAACAGTCAAGTTATTGGCAATAACTCTGCATTTTTCTGAAGTGATTTATACTGCCTAAGTTTTGTTTGTTCTGTACTTTCTGATATAAAAAATGAGTATTCACACTGAAGCCTTAAGTCACAGGTTTCCTGAGGATATTCAGATGTCAGCATCTGCATCCTCCTCCAGCTACAGTCAGTATTTAGGGCTTGTCATATTAAAAGCTGCAATAATTATATTTTGCAATACATCCTTAATAAGAAGAATGTCTCAGTTGTTCCTTTTAGTTTCTTTTCATGTTGCAGACAGTTCTTGAATGGTCTGAAAGGAAAAGACTGACCTCCAGCACAAAGGAAAAGTGATGGGGTTTTCTTCAGCTCAAAATACAAATGAAGAGCAGAATTCACTTCATCTGAACTATTAATAGACTGCACCTGACATTCAGTGGATGTAAACTGCCACAGCTGAATTGAAATCAATGGAATAACAGTGATTTATACTAAGAAGCCACTTTTTTTTTGTTGAGCAAATGCAAGTAGATGGGAATACCGCCTGTTGAAATACACTCCCCACCATAACAGCGGAAGCAATGCTATATCACAACCCTTTCATTGCCATTATCCATCAACAGGCTAGGAGGGGATGTAAGTGTGTTCCAGCTTCCCTGTAAAAGATTTAATGACCACTAAATTTATATAGCTGTACAGCACACAACGAGAAAGAATTTAGTTGTGCTTTAAAGTGTGCTTTGAGCTGTACCATAAGAACAAAGAGCATTTCTATATCTTGAATAACCTCATGCTTATTACGCTATTTTAATTATACTGTGATTTGGTTTCTAATGCAGATATTGACAGGAAATATGTTCATGGAGTCAGTGTCAACACACTGGCTCAAAGTAAGGTAACGATCAAAAAGACACTGCAAAATAATTCGATGCAGAGAGATTTTGTAGGTGCCAACACAGAAATAAACTTCTACAATGTACAAGAGACTTGCTTTTAGACTTAGGAACCTAAAAAAACTTAAACATAGATGCAATAATTTGTTCAAATTACTTACTTTCCTGATGAGACTCTAGAATATCTAGGTTTCAGTCAGTGAACATCTGCTAACAAAGTCCTACGATACTCAGGCTGACAGGAAGATGGGTGCCTTCATTGGCTGGGTGACCAGCTTATCACTGTAGCTGTGAAAAAAATTTCTCCTAGCATTTCCAGAGTTCTTTCCTCACTGCTGCTTGCCATATTTTATTACCCATGGTATATCGTGTCTAAATTAAGCAGCTGATGTACCATGAGCTTTACAGGAGACCAAGTCTTTGCGTTACAGAGTTTAGCATAGTCAGTGCTAAAGTCAGCAATTCCAGGATCAAAGCCCGGCTGGCTCCCAGGATAGCATATATTAGACAACCAGGCAGAGCTTCTTCTGTAAGACATATGACACAAACATAACATGAAAAGTTTTCCTGGTTTGGCACAGCCACGGGGCTGGGGAGCGCGAGAGACTAGTGAGGGCTGCTGCTGCTTTCGAGATAAACCTATTTGCACATAAACGACTCATTTTTCTGCAGGACTGTTATTTTGGCCATTCTATCAATAGTAGCAATACCAATCTGCAAGCCATCTCCTTCTGATATTTTTTAAAAGGTTAATAGTCCTTTTAAAATAAGGTAAATAATGATTTGGTACTGGAGAAATAACACTAAGCAAAGCTGAAGAACCTGAATTGTGAGATGCCAAATACAGAAGCAACAGGGATTTGCTCGTAGTTTTATCTAAGAGGAAGAAAACCAGAAGCAAGGGTTACAAAGTTCAGAGATTAACAGGAAGTGAAGCAGCTATGAAACTTCAGACTTCCATTTTTTGTTCTCCAAATGCATGACAGCAACAATTGTGCTATGGTGATGTGCTTTACGGTATTGTAGATAAACTGTTGAAAACTTAGATTCCTCTGTAGACAGGAAGCATTACAAACGATACTGGTGGCTGTGATGAAAACAATGCTTAAACAAAAGTTTCAGCCCAGATTTTTAGAGACTCTGAACTCCATCTAATGCTTAGCTGATAACCATATGTATTGTATACATCTATCATTGTATGTGTGTATAGTATACAAAGATGCTTAGGCTGCAATCTATTTGGAACAGCATCTACCCTCACTTTCTCTTTCCACAGTGCCTGGCACAGCACAGTACCTGTTCTATGCTCTAGTCGTATGTTTTGTGAGGTAAATATGGTGAACCAACCTGGAAACTGAACATCTGAAAAAGAATGCGCCGCAATTTTTAGATATCCTGGACCTAGATGGTATTTTGCTGGGTCAGACCGTCTAGCATTGCCTGCAGAATTTGGCAGACTGAGTTAGCCAAAACCCTGTGACTATCCAAAGTGTTTCATAACCAGTCTGTTGAGCTATCCTTCCCCTTCTGCCTACAGATAACTCTTGCCATTCCTGATGCCTAATTCTGTGTCTGAAATGTATTATGAGATAGAAAGCAAAGGTACATATGGATACAGCTTTACAATAGCATTCCTTGGCATGCCTTTCATCTCAGGGGCTTTTAATTCTCCGGTTTGACCTTTGATAAAACATCCTTTAGTTAGAGCTAGCACCCATGACAGGGTAAATTTGGCAGCTGCTGGATTCACAAGCATGATCAGCCATTCACGATCACCCAGTAGATGTTTGGAAGATCACATTTATGGATTTTATTCTGCAGAAGGAGGAGAAAAGCAGTAACACAATGGCATTTTCTCACGAAGGCTGTCTCTGTTGATGGCTAGAAAAAAGGATGTAGGTCATTCAGAATTCGGAGCAAGAGAAGCAGAGCAAAATCTCTTGCAATCATTTCTTATGACACAAAATGTAATATATAACGGGTGTTGCTGATACTGGCAGCTACATTCAGGATATATCTCTTCCTATACTGTGAGGGGAAAGTAAAAGGAATAGTAAGATACCTTGGGGTTGAAACCTTAGCTTTGTCCTGCCGCAGCAAGTCTGACAAGTTGACAGATGTTGAAGTATGCTTTACGAGAGGAGGTCCAGGTAGGGAGGAGAAGTGATTTTTGCAGAAAGATGAACTCCACTAAGCACAGCCTTGAGTCCAAAAGAGAAAGGACCAGGAGACCCATGAGGCAGTCCATCAACATACCTCCCAGAAGACCTTTGATACCAGGGCTTCTGTCTTGATGATTTGTCCAAGAAAGCCTTAAAGCCTCTTACAATGCTGCTATAATGACAAGGCAGTCAACTTTTCCTTCATATGGGATTTCTGGACTCTATTAGTTGCAAACCAATCATAAATTGGATTTTCCTTCAAATTAAACTTATATTTGTTGCATTAATGCATAAAAATCAAACTGCAGACAGACCATGACTTCACAAGTGGCGTAAAAGCAACATTTTTCTCTTAATCCTTTAGAAATTTGAAATAAAACTCAGTGTTACTGTGAATTAATAAATAAGACCTCTCAAAGTCATTAATGCTAGGATTACCTTTTTTGTTTTAGCAATGCAGAACAGCAAGGGAGTTAATATGAGTATTTTTTGTTAATCTCCTATGAAGTAATTTAAAATACACCTATTTATGCCATTCATTATCTGTGCTAAGTTCTTAAATTGAAAAAACAATTACAGTCTTCATTTAAAGCTGCCTAAATCTTCAAATCTCGTCTCTGATTTCTTATCATAAAAAAAGAAAATAGCTGTCTTTTAGGCATATAAATTTCACCATGAAATAGTCTGAGCAGACAAATGAAAGGTGACTTTTTAATGTGTTCTCAAACTTGTCAGTTTGTCTTTTGTCAAGCATTGATCAACAAGATTTATATAGCCTAGGAATGGAAAAGCCAATTTTAACAAAACTCCCTATCTCAGGGTTTCCCAGTTTCTTCTCAACTTTCCCATGTCTGGTCTGGGAAATTCCCTTCGTATCCTCCAGACTGCAGGTCTGAATCTCAGCAATGATATATAATAATATTATAAGGTCTTGATCAGGAAATTCTTAAAATTCTAATGTATTAGGGCTGGTTAAATGCATTATTAGAAAAATACATAAAAACCCCTAGTGCTTTTATTACTCCTCTTGACTTTTACGCCAAGTTTCAGCTCAGGGGAAGTGCTTTTGGCCAAGATATAAACTTCTCAATTAGACATGTATAATAAAATTGCTGAGAGAGATGTGCCACTAGTGATATGATCTATAGTGGATAAATCATTTTGCTGCTGTAGGCAGTGCAGGTTCTTGTACTGAAGCTTCCTAATGCAGTTTTAGGCTTAATCTTATTCGTATCTTAAAATCTAATCTGTTTAATGTAGTATGAGAAAAGTCTGCGTTCTGCTGAAGTCTTTGTAAATGATGAAAGCATTGAAGTTTTATGATTTCTGATCTTCTGACTGGACAACTCTTCCAATGATACATTTGCATGAACTGGCACTACTTAACAATGTAATTTCAATTACTTCATATTGGGTAAGAAGAAAATTGCCTGAGGTGAACGCTTTAAACTTTCAAACACGAGAAAAAGGCTATACTGGCTTAAGCATCTGGAATGTGGAGCACTCAGGAATACGTGTCAGTGAGCATCTAGCAGAAGAAACGTTCTCTTGCAGGGCTGGGGAAGTGCTTACCAGAAATTGTTTTACCCCCGTGGTTGCTAAGACCATGGGGGAAAGGCAGGGGAAGGTGTGGTAAAGAGACTGTAGGATCCTCTTGTCTAAGAGATCATGGCAAAGGCTGGCAGATTGCCTGTGTTATGTCAGGTAGTAGAGTGAGGAGTGTTTGAATCAACCTGTGTTTGAAAGGTTCGTTTCTTGGCCATAAATCGTTCCCCTAAATTGCTGCTTGGCCTAAAAGGAAAGAAGTTTGGGAATCCAAGGAGGCTGTCGTTCTTCCCCACCACCCTGTCTTTATCTATACTCTGAAGATTATAAGCAAAGTGGTTAAATTACACTTATTATTATATTTATATATACTTAACCTATAATTTATAT
>NW_010410430.1:1215-1533 GCF_000710305.1 Buceros rhinoceros silvestris | reverse complement strand
CTGGGTGTCCTAGTGGCTGGGGGGGATATGGGGTCACAGCCTCCCCAGCTCCCCCTGGCCACCCGCGAGAGCTGGGAATTGGCTCATTTGGCCTTTTCCAGCATTTTTTCCCAGCGTTGATGGTCTCCCCAGAGTGGAGCTTGGCTCTGTTTCCCTGGGAGCAGGGGGGCTCGGAGGGCCGGAGCCCCTTCCCTTCCTGTGACGACAGCCAGGGCGAGGGGAACAGCCACCCGTGACAGGGTCCCTGTCACTGGCCACAGGGGAAGCAGTGGGGTGGAAAGAAACCGACGGGGAAACTGGCCCCACAACCCCTGCACT
>NW_010410430.1:0-1100 GCF_000710305.1 Buceros rhinoceros silvestris | reverse complement strand
GAAAGAAACCGACGGGGAAACTGGCCCCAGCACCCCTGCACTCAGCACCCTGGGTGCTGGGGACCACCGGCAGGCAGGGTGAGGGACAGCCAGGGGTAGCATGGTGTCCCAGAGACGGCTGCAGTGTCCCAGGGGTGGCCATTGTGTCCCAGGGGTGACAGTGGTGTCTCAGGGCTGACCACGGTGTCCCAGAGATGGCTACGATGTCCCAGGGATGGCAGTGGTGTTCTTGGGGTGACCATGGTGTCCCAGAGATGCCCACAGTGTTCTGGGAATGGCAGCAGTATCCCAGGGTGGCCACTGGACTTGGGGACATGGGACAGGGAGGAATGGGAAAGTTGATGTCGCAGGAACTGGGACACCCCAGCCCTGCTGCAGCAGCATTTTGGGGCTGACCCAAGGCCACGGTCAGGCCTCGAATGGGATCCCATCCCTCTGAGCATCTAGACCATGTCCCCTGGCCTGGCTGGCTCCATGTCACTCCTGGGGTGCTTGGCCCCACCTCAACCATGGCCTTGATGAAGGGGGCAGCATCCCTGGGGGGCCATAGAGACCATCAAACCCTGGGGTCTGGCAGGAAGAGGGGTGGTGCTGGGGACCAGGGACCTCATCGGCCATACTGCCGGGACCCCCACCCAGCCAGTGCTGCCCTGGGGTCCCCCAACCCTCCTCACACACGGATGGGATGAAGCCAAAGATGGGGGTCCCCCGTGGCGGGCCCCCCCTGCCATATGCAGGGGAGCTCAGGGTTCTGCCCTGGCTGCTTTGGGGGCTGTTGTGGGAGAGGTCACCCCGTGCCCCATAGTGCCCCTGCTTGCACACCCTGGACTGGCCCAGGAGGGGCACAATGAGGGTCTGCTGTCCCCCCCGGGCCCACCACCCCGGGGACAGTCCTGGTATGCCCTAAATGTCAGCCCCAAGACCAGGCCAGAGGTCACTGGCCACCAGCAGCTCCAGCAGCACGGGGGGCTGGTGCTGACACTGTCCCTGCCTGGCACCCTGCCCTAGGTGGCATCATGTCCCTCCACGTCTTTCTGCCCCTACACATCACCATGACCCTATGTCACTGTGTCCCTAAAGGTCACCCCCTCCTGATGTGT
>NW_010410429.1:133365-137887 GCF_000710305.1 Buceros rhinoceros silvestris | reverse complement strand
GGGGCTGAGGGCCAGAGCCGGGCCGGGCTGCGGCAGTGGGAACCGCAAGTGTTTGTTTAACCGGCCGCGAACACAGTCCCGAAAAGTCAGCACACTTTCTTCTTCTTTTTTTTTTTTTACCCTTTTAACCTTTTTAAACGGTCTTTAAAACTTTTTTTAAACGTTCTTTAAACCCTTTTTACCATTTTCTTTCAATCCTTCTCTCTTTTAAATCAGAGTGCACCGTCCCTGTGGCCTCCTGCATGCCCGAGCTGGAAGTCGTCCATCCCTGCACATCCCAGCAGCGCGCAGCACAGGCTCACGTCAGGCAGCGAGCCTTGAGAAAATGTTTTATCGTGCAGCAGGGCTGGGAAATAAATCAATGAAGCCGAGTTCCCTGGGGAAAGACCCTCCCTCTTGATTGACGAAGCGCTGGGGACAAGGCCACATTTGGGGCGATGCAGAGAAACCCTATTCTACAACCTCTGCTCATAACCCCTCGGCCCTGGCAGCGGACGCTGACCCCTGCACCCAGCCCTGCGTAGCAGCATCCTTCTCAATCTCTCCTCTTCCTCACACCTTGCAACTTCCCTCCTCATCACGTTCCTCATTAGGAACCAGAAGCCTTGTGTGCACGTTGGGCTGTATTAGGAAAACACCTACTGGGGAATAAAATTCACCAGGCAAAAGCAGGAGTCCTTTATTTTGCACCCAGCAATCAGGGAGCCCAAGAAGCCAAACAGCAAGCACAAATACCCACCCCCTAGACTTCCTCTTCATTAATTAACACTCCAGGTCCAAACCCTGTGAATACACATAACTTTTATATAAATCTGACCTGCAGTGACTAGATGGATTCAATGCCCACTTCACCAGTTCATTTTTTTAACAGAATCCCTCGTGTTCCATAGCGGTAAAACCCACAAGTTGACAATTCACTCAAGAATTAACGCAGCAACACATTGTTTGCTATAATCACATTCTATTTTCTTGAGATGTGTTTTCTGTCTGCTTTAATAGTTGATTTTTTGACTCCTCCCAAGCGCTGGGTGCCAGCAGTGGTTCCCCGTCCCTCTGTGTCTGTGTGGGAGCTGGGTTAGACCCCAAACCCTTCTCCTGCCAGAGAGGGCTGAGGCGGGGCAGCATCCACTGGCACCTTTCAGAGTCAAGTTTTACCTGCCGCCGCTCGACATCAGCAAAACTCTCTTTCATTTGGTTTTAATAAATGAAATTTAATTCTTACTCTGCAAAAGCTGCATCAGTTTATCCTCAGCTTTTGTTCATTTAGGTGATTTATGGGTCTAACATACTTTTCCTGATTTCCTGAGGAGGATTTGGGGTTTAGCAAAAGCGATCGACAACAAAACGCTGCCTCTCAAAGCTGCCGTCATCAGTATCTTGTATTTCCATTGCTGAAGTAGCATTTGATACACAAAAGACAAGGAGTTTTCTTTCCCTGATGCTGAAGCTTTTGGACTGCTGTTGGAATACTTTCCCTGGGCCTGGGAGAGAGAGAGAAGCAAAACTGAGCCAAATGCGCTCTTAGCACTAGTCATTTTCGTATTATATTTTATGGGGGCTTTTATTAGATTCACTAGTGTAGGACGCAAAGGGTTTAAATTATAGTGAAAAGCCAAGTAGTTTTCAAACATCTTGGCTAAACTACCCATATTTTTTTAATTTTATTTCTGTCCTTAGCTGCATGTTTGAAAAGAAAACTCCATCTCTGTAAACTTTGTTACACAAAGAATTATCAAATCAAGGTCACGGCTGGAGCAGAGTCAGTAGCCGGCTGCTTTAGCAACGCCACTGAATTTCCAGCTATCCAAGTCATCCAATTCATGCCCCTGATCATGAAATCACAAGGTTAATGCTACAAATAATCTTTTTTTTCCCTTGTGGTTTTTTGGGTTTTTTTTACAAACTAACCCTGCTTTAGCAACGCCACTGAATTTCCAGCTATCCAAGTCATCCAATTCATGCCCCTGATCATGAAATCACAAGGTTAATGCTACAAATAATCTTTTTTTTCCCTTGTGGTTTTTTGGGGTTTTTTTACAAACTAACCCCAGGAAATGAATGAGGCAATTGTCCTTCTGGTTCCAAAGCCCCGGGATCCTGTTCATGGCGAGGGAACCGACTGAACAGGTTTAACATTTTCATGTACAACCCAAGTTCATTCCCTCCACAGCCCTCGAGGCAAACCCGGGCTCCTCCTGGAGTTCCCGTTCCAAAGCCCCGGGATCCTGTTCATGGCGAGGGAACCGACTGAACAGGTTTAACATTTTCATGTACAACCCAAGTTCATTCCCTCCACAGCCCTCGAGGCAAACCCGGGCTCCTCCTGGAGTTCCCACATGCTTGGTGCCTCCACCGCTGCCTTCCCAGCCCAGCTGGGACCCTTCCTTCCACCCCGCAGCCTCCTCGCCTCCCGTAGTTACGGAGGAGCTGCTCCGTGGTGCGGGAAGCAGCCCCAATGAAGAACTGCAACCAAGGTAATGCCCAGCGGTGCCATTTCTAAATTAGTTGTACACACCCTCGCTTTCACGTGTCAAAATATTTAAAGAAAAATAGGAAAAACTCCCTCCAAAATGAAAAAGGGGAAAAGAGAATGGGATATCTAAAAAAACCCCAAACTCCGCTTGTATGATCTTTGCCGTCAAGGGAGATCAGTCAGAACTGCCAGTTCAGACGCATGATGTTTATCACCCTCCCAATCAGGCTGGTTTTCACATTCTTGGGCGGTCAGGCTGGCACAGCTGTGGATTCAGTCTGTCTCCTCTTGCTCTGACATAAGCCCTGGAGAAGAGGAGGGCTGCCCTTGCTTGGTGCTGTGGGGCTGTGGCATCCCCACAAGTGGAGCGTATATGTACTGCGGGCTGGAGAGGGGAAGGACCAGCAAGATGAAAAGAAGAGATGAAGTCTCTGCTCTGCTAACAGCCTTCAGGCATAAATAATGCAGCCAATAAGATGTGCAAAAATGAGGCCACACTCGAAATATGTCCCTTTTATTTAAAGAGCATGAAAGGACTCTGGAGTTTAAGTGCTGGAGTATGGGAAGAAGAGGAACATATGTCAGATACCGATCCCAATGCTGTGGTGGGAGTAAACACAGTTTGTTAATGGTGTATAACCCTCCGGAAAGAGCATGAGGTTATTGGTGTACCTTCTAAAGTACCTTCAGAGGTAAATATTTAAGTTGTATTTTAAAAACTGTAGTCTAACTGTGTACACAGGTACAGACCTGCATGAATACAGAGGTCTCTCTTGTGGTACCCCTGGGCTGCTGCACTTGCTTCACTTTGTAGTAAGTCCCTGCACTCTCCTAAAAAATTGGGAGCATCATATGTCGAGAAAGCCTGGTGTGACCTTTGGAAAACCTCCTTGAAAGTGGCATTTATTTTATCATAGAAGCACAGAAAGGTTTGAATCCTTAAAGGTCATCCAGTTCCACACCCCTGCCATGGGCAGGGACACCTTCCACTAGAGCAGGTTGCTCCAAGCCCCGTCCAACCTAGTCTTTATGATACTAATCTTCACACCTACAAGCAATACAATATACGCTCCAAAAGATTATACAGGAGACAGAATGCTTGCTCAGCAGCCTCGTACTTTGTGCCTGATCCTCTCTCCCAGTCTCTCGCTAACTGGTTGTGTGCAGGCTGTACACCCAGTAACCCCTGTAATGGCAGAGTGACACTTAGTCCCTCACCAAGAGAGGAAATGAGAAACTCTTTGCGGCTTTCATTTCTAACCTCAAAGCAAAGGCTAAATTTAATCTTTTGGTCTAAATCCAGATTAAAAACAGAGAAAATGAAAGTTTGCATGAGGCTATGACTTCTTGCTTTGCTGCCATCTTCCTCTTATATCTCCCAGTTCATGTGCTTTGTTTTTGCTTTCTCATCTGACTCCTTTTCCAGTTGCCTTCATTTCGGTCGTGGTCATCAGTGAACTGCTCACAGGCTAAAGCTGAAGGACATTATTTCCCAGTGTTGATTTTCATGTATAGTTTTCCATCCCTCTCATTGTATCTTTAAATATTTTATCCAGAAATTAATTAAATCTTTGTGTTATTTTGGTGAAAGCTTTTGTTTTCTCAGTAAGTTTGATCTTTCCTCACTCTTGAGGGTTATGTGTAGAACATATTGACATGTTGGAATTAAGCCAAGGGCAGCATCTCTTCTTCTTTGATTTATCATGGAGTATTTCCAGTAGCAATTGATTAATGCATCTGGAAACTGCTTCTCTAAACCTCATTTCCTTATATGCAGAAGAACAACTATGTTACACGTTGGAAATAACCGTCCCTTGAACATTTGTCATTGATTCCTGATTGGGAGAGTGTTTGTATAAACCCGTTCTTAAGTTTCTACTCTTTATACATGCCCATTTTCACACGTATGGCATGGTAGGTCCTGTAAGACTCTAAACTCATAAAATCACAGAATTGTTTGGGTTGAAAGAGACCACCTCCACACGGCTGGGAAACCCCTCCAAGGATGGGGACTCCACCACTGCCCTGGGCAGCCTGCGACACAACCTG
>NW_010410429.1:129428-132611 GCF_000710305.1 Buceros rhinoceros silvestris | reverse complement strand
CCGCTGACACCAACACCCCCAGGGCCTTTTCCCTGGGCAGTTTCCAGCCGCTCTCCCCCCATCCTGGAGCATTGCAGGAGGTTGTTGTGCCCCAAGTGTGGGATGTGGCACTGGTTGAACCTCAGCCCATCCAGATCCCTCTGTAGAGCCTCCCTACCTTCAACTCCAAGTTTTATCTCATAGTGAGTGAAACATCTGCCCACTTAATCAGTCATTCCCCTGTAGATTACAACCAGTAATGAAAATGGAAAAAATGCCGTGGTCTCCTCCCTCCCCAGCCTGGGTCTGTGAGTGCGCCAATGAGAGCGTTCTTTCCATAACACCATCATCACCAGATAATATTTTTAATGAAAGCCGTCATGTGTGTGGTGTGGGATTTCAAAGTGAGCATTGTGCCCAGCTGTACAGCTCAGCACTGAAAAAGTCTGATGCTAGCAGCATGACCACATCACAGTGTTACTGGTGCAGTCCCCTTTATGGTCAGCTGATTTTATGGTAAATTCTAACAACAAAAAAAAGATATAAGGAAGAAAACAAACTCATCGGCTTCCAACTATCATCACTGCAGGGCTGAAATTTTTAAGCAAGTGCTAAAAAGGGGGAAAGGCATCCCTGCCATGGGGAAGAAACAGCCACAGGAGCTGGTGGGTTGGGCACTGGAAGCTAATGGAGCAACCCGGGGATCTTGGTTTGCTGATCCTGCTAACCCCCGAGAGATAAAATGGGAGACAAAGCCAGAAACTTCCCTCTGCAGATCTTTCTGGTACTCCAGCATTTTCTCACCCTTTGCTAGAAATAGTTGATTTGGGTCTGGGCACAAGGGTGTCTCAGCACATCTTGTTTCTCCTGAAACAAGATTGTGTGGGAGCACGATGCTACAACAGAAGTTCATGATATGGGAAAAAGAATAGACATGATTTATCTCTGTGTAGAAGAGGGTGATAACTAGGCACTGTGGGAAAGCTGCAGCCAAACCATTTGGGATTAATATTAACCATTAAAGCAGATGATGTGGCTTTTTTTCTTAACCAGTTGTCCAGACCACGGCAATTTATAAGTCATGACCTTTGTATAATCACATAATTATCTGTAAGAGAACCAGCCTGTTAGGATGTTAATAGTCCACCAGCCACAGTAGACGCCAGAGTACTCATCCTGTTCTGATGGCACCATACCTGAGCTTTACCAAGGGTTCTGCTGTGCTTTCCCCTACGGACTGATTTGGGGCAGCAGGCAAGTGTGCTGGAGCCCCTTCCAGAAATCTGTAGACTCATCCCGGCTCCAGGCTGCTGATCTTTCCTTAGCCCAGCAACCTGATGCCTTCAGCATGTCTCCTTTGCCTGTGTGATACCCGGGATGACTTCTACCAGCAGCATGGCTCCCAGCTCAGGAGGCAACCCCTTTACGTGTGGTACTCCTTGCAAATTGTGGAAGAGAGGCAAACTGCATCTGAAACACCTTTAAGGAATTCTTTGAATACCCATGATTCCCTCCTGAATCATGACCGTATGGATTATTAAGCATGTTGCATGCTTATGGATGAAAGGACATGCCCATGTTCTGAAACAAAATATATGAATTTCTAACTTCTGTGTCTTGATCTCTTCATTCTTCCATGGTTCTTCTCTTCCTGTGTTATGTTTTAGCTACACTTAAACTTGTTCTTGATTTCCTGCATCAGCAATACCCTCCTTCGGAGTGAGTGAGCATTTGCCTCGGCAGCAGATGCCAGCTTACACCCCCAGGAACCTTCACAAGGCTCGAACCTCTATGGACATCCACAGCTCAGGTGTCAAAGAGTGCAGGATGGGAGCTCTCATTACATTCAGCATCAAACTTCTTATCAATCTCATGAAAAATACATACTTCTACCTTAGCTACGAGAATCACTGGCTTTTTACACTCTGCTTCCACCCCTGGAGCTGCCAATCTCCAGCAAAGATCCACTGATTATTTGCAAGCCATAGTTTTTTGAGAGACATAATTTGGCTAAATTTGGCTGGGTTTTCATAGGTGTATTAAAGGACACACTCTTGACCGGTGTGGCAAAACTTAAACAACCTCAGTTTTTCTCTTTTCTCAACAAAACAACTTTGTGTGTAGTTTTCGACAACCTCTTTTGTAGAAACAGCCGAACCCTTCAGCATTAATATCTTGGAGCCTCATGCAAAAAATAGCCAGGAGCTTTCCAGCACAAATAAAAAACAAACCCAGACCTGAAAACCTGGATCTTATCATTGAGAAATGGCAGGCGGCCTTGGGAACAGGCACTGCTACCGGCAATATTTGTAATAATTCTGATACTCTAATCTCTTTATCTTCCTTCTGCATCTCTCCTTTTATCTTCATGTTGATGTCATGGAATTCGTGGCACCAAGACAGTTTTGAGGGGTTTTTTTCTTTTCTTTTTCCTTTGGCTTCATTCTCAAAATTAAAATAGCTTCTTTTTTATCATTTGAAAGAAGCAGAAGTTCTGGTGTACCTTCCACGCACTCCTGGACTCCCGTCTCATGACGAGGGGCAGTTATCCTCTCCTTTGGCCGGGGGACTGTGTCTTGCCACAGGGTTGGACGTAAACATAGCAGTGAGCACTTTTTAAAGGCGTAAGAGGATGATCTCCCACAGGACCACTTTGTGACAGCGAGATCGGTTGGATAGCAGTATTTGCAGCGGTGACAGGGAGAACGTGAGAGCCACCCATCTCTCTCCTGCCTCTTGGGAAACAGTATATATCTCAGCTGTTCCTGCCATGGGGATCACCTGAGGCCCCTAGTCTGAATTTCCCTCTAAACGCTGAGCAGACACTTCCAACTCGGTACTGTGCTGCTATTAATACCGCTGGCCGTATGCAAGGCAAGGCTTGCAGGGCGAAGAAATAACTTCTGCTCCACCTCCTGATATGGTTTGTGGAGCACTTCTTAAACAGGCTGCCAAAATCTTTGTCGCCAAGATCATGCTCTCTAATTAGGCAAAGGATGCAGCGTGCTCCTGGGAGAGGAGCTGTGCTCCCAAAGAGCCGTCTGCCAACATGGCCATCCCCACACACATGATATTGAAATCTATCAACTCCATCATGTAAACAAATCTTGAGAAGAGTTGTAAGCAAGCAGGAGGGGAGCCACGCAGTGAGAGCGTGCTAACAGGTTTCACCAGTGGGTCTGGAGGAGGGACACGGCCAGTCAT
>NW_010410429.1:123387-129247 GCF_000710305.1 Buceros rhinoceros silvestris | reverse complement strand
TATTCTGGGAAGTCCTTTCTGAAGTTACAGCAGGGTGGAGCTCCACTCACCACACTGGGAGATAGTCATCTCCGTGATGCGTCATCGCCTTCTCAGGAGACAGCCTGGTGGTGTCCACCTCAGTCAACGGCTTTGTCTGCTGGGTACATCCCTCTGCAGCCAAGTTTCCAAGCCCAGGCACTGGGCTCTGCTCCTCTCTTCTGCATTTTACAGTCAACAACCAGTGATTAAAATATAATCCCAAGAACAAAGGCCAAAATCCAGGGCTCTTTCCTGCCTAATGAACACCCTCCTCTGTGCCTGGAGTCATACCCTCCCCATAGTCCTCCTCTGCCCCAGCACATCTGGAATTCTTTAGCCTTTAGCAGCCGGGCTGCAATGGGATCCTCAGCAGAGCCCGTGCTCCGGGAACACCTTGAGCTGGTTAAGGCCTCTGAAATTAGGCAGTCAATAAGTGGAATTTTCTTTTATTACATTTTTAAGGAATACCTAATGTGCACCTAAACAAATGCTTAAATGACACCATCTGCAGGTAGTTAAAATTTTGCGTGTATCCAGCTCAGCGATTTGGAATTTGGCCACTCATTAGGACCTACAGAAGTAAAGAAAACACGTATTCTAATAGCAAAAAAAAAAAAAGAGAGAAAAAAAAAGAAAAACAAAAGCCCAAACCCATTCGAATGTCACTATCTTGCAAGAGATGTATAAAAAGGCAGAATTTGCCTCCTTCTAGGGAAAGTGCTATCAGAGTGAATCAGTGGCAGCCACTAAACAAGTACCAAAATTAACAAAATTGATATAGCATTTTTTGTACATTATTTTTTCAGTGTACATTGCTAGCTTTCATTTCGCTACGGCTTTTACTACATTTTTATGAGCTATTCCTTTTCTTTAAATCCCTCCAAAAAATGTCCCCCATAATCTCATCTCACCACTGTGGTTATATGTAACATTTCCGTTTCTTGGTAGAATTTATACCTCAAAAATCTTAGACCTCTGTTGCCACTGCAAATTCCTGTGGACAGGACTGTAAACTCCAAAGAGGCAGCATCACATTTAAACACAGTAATTAATTTTGCTACCAGTAACAGTGAGAGAAACACAGGCCTGCTGACAGAAAGCTTGGAAGCAGCTGAATCAATAATTTTTGTAATGTTACACGATCTTAAAAAATAATAATATCTTAGAGAGGTTTTCCAGTTTGATGGAAAATAGCGGATAATGACACTCACTTTAGGCTTAAGGGTTTTCAAGTCTGTGTTTGTAATATAACTATATATTCTAAGCTATTTAGTCTGCTTGTTAATTAGAGAGTTCCTTTATAGGCTGGTTAAATAACAGTCAAAACACGCACCTCTGGTATGAATCCGGAGGATCCAGTCACTTACCTCTCTTAACAGATTTTTCTTGAAAAACCAGTACATGCCCCTGTCAGCTTTGATGACAGGACGTATCTAGAGACACGCTCCACCATAAATTGACTTGTGATTAGACGAGGTGTTGCTTTAAGCAGAGAGAAATCTCTGTTACTCCATGCCTCCACAGTTTCTTTGGGCTTACTCTCTGCCCACTGCTATTTCTTCTTTGCTATAGCAAGTACCAACAGAAAACCCTGATCCTGCCCCTATTTTATTTTGAGTGCACAGATACTCATGGAGAATTCTCCTCGAACCAGAAGTTAGGCACATACCAAAGTCATTATAAGTTTGAAGTCTATTAGTTATTTTATTAAAGAAAATACATAGGAATAGATAGAAATCGTGTCCAGTATCTGTGAAGACTAAAACCTCAGAGATCAGAAAACCCCGCAGTTGTTTTTTTCTTGTACTCTTGAGATTGGCTGAAGAAATCCTTTGGACAGCAGGAACGGATATTCTATTTTTCAAATGGAAACCAAGAGGGCAAGAAGCAAAATCTTCTCATCCACATCACTTCTCTGGTGTGAGTGCTGTAAAATCTAGTTTCCTGGGAATCAGAAGTGCTGGCTAAAACAGATTGTACAAACTGGGAAGAAAGAACATTGAAAGAATGTGGATCTGCCAATCAGGTATTGCTTTTCTTTCCTAAATCCATTCTCTGCTCATTCTTTTAATTTGGTTATTGGCATCACAATCAGATTGCAATTCGGTAAATATTTCCAGATATTTCCAAGCTGCACAACAGGTATAGTCTAGACTTAATTAGTGAAACAAAGAGTGAAAAATCCCAGCTGCTTTTCTCTTTTTTCTTCTGTCAGCGGGGTTACAGTACTTACCAGTTTGGCTCTCTGTTCAATCCTTACCACAGATTCCAGCTCCACCACCTAACGAACAGCTGAGATGTGGTAAAGAGATTTTTATTTACCGGTTATTCGTGGCCTTAATGGCAAAGGCCGAATCTAGCACATATGAGACAGCTCTTGCTGGGGCATTGCATTCGGTGTTACAGGGCATTACTTGCAGGGCATTACTCACTTCTCAGGAGTGAAGACAAAGGGAGGGTCAGAGGGTAGACAAGAACGATAATAACATTTGAAAAGGTTCATTTAGCAGATTGGCTGGTGGCAGCAAATGCAATACATAATGTAATCATAGCTTGACTTTGCTTATAATTTGTCCCTAAGCTGGCAGATTTTGGAAGTGCAGTCAAGAGATCATGTTCACTCTGGAAGTGTTTGAAGGCACTGGATGACATCCTGTTCAAGAAGATGATGGGAGTTCACCATTAAAGACAAAAACCTAGTAAAAATACAAAGGCTCCTAAACACCATGGAGCTAAGAAAAAAACTGAGTATTCATAGTGAATCTTTTGTTAATATGTGACTGAATTCATCCAGTTTTCCCATGTCTCCATTGCAGCAGGAGGAAGTTCAAAGGAATGTATTAAAATGATAGCTCCATACTAATGAGATCACAGCTCCATGGAAAATACTACAGCGATTGGCTAGCGTGTACTTGCACCGTTAGCCCTCCCAGCAAGGAACCCCTATGTATATATAGGCTCGATGCAGCCAGCAATCAGCAGAATGCAAGAGGCAAGACTCCATGTTTGGCAGTCCAGGAAGTCCATTTTGTAGAGCGCTACCGCCACAGATGTTGGGTTATCTTAAAGCAGCCATGAAGTCTAGATCAGTTGTGGATTTGTCTCAAATCCCGCTGGAAAACCCACCATATTTCATGCTGTGAGTGTTTGATGAAGGCTAAATAACGCAATGTTCTCTGTGCGTTGATGGAGGGAATATTGACTCTCATCAGAATGAAATGTCTAACATGTGTGCCTGCTTTTGTACGAGTCATTTCAGAGTGGACAGTTTCCAGGTGCCTACCTCTACCTGCTAACTAATTCATAGGACATGAATGTTACAGCACTGGGAAAACTGGTGGGGACTTTCCACAAAGCCTCTTGCAAATTTACTGCTAAAGATTCATCAAACATAGAGGAATATTTATCATTTACATAGGCTCCCAATACCCTTATCAGTTAATTTTCCACTCAACAGCCACTGTATATATCCTACAGAATATGTTCATACCCGATAGTCTTGTTGGGAAAGACTGTACGTTTAAAACGAGAGGAAAGTAGAACGATCCATTCGTCATACTGGATATACGCAGCTTGTTCGACTCAAGCGGTTGCATGGAGTCTGCATTCTTTTGATCATCTTATCACCAAGGGCCCTTTAAAATATGATAGACATGTGCAGCCATACCTCCTGCTGGTATAAACAAGGCAGAGACAAATGCCTCACAAAGAAAATGGCCTTTTATAACAGCAGCAGTGAAAAGATCTCCCAGCAGACCCTTTAGTTCCTTTCCAGTGTGAATGACAAATTAAGACGGGGCCATGGATACAACAGCCTCAGATACATCAGAGCAAAGCCACAGATAACAGCCCGTCTTCCAGCTGGCACTTGTTTGGGTTTGAATCTGTAAAGATCATAAAATCATTAGATTCTTCCACTTCTCTTATGTATTATTTAGCAATTAAGCAAATTGAAATTGCATTTCTCTCATAGGAGGAGTATCTGTTAAAATAGAGCGTTGAGTCAGAGCTGCTCAGATAGCAACATTAAAATATTCTCCTTATCTACAAATAGACCCAAATTATCCCAGGTTAAAAAGGTGCTTCTGTGGAAGAGAATTTTAACTCGTGCAGAGCAAATGTATTTGTAATAAATATACCAAAAAAGGACGGTTTAAATGCATATTTACTTAATGTGACTAGCTCTGTATTAAGGATTTGCCATGGTAGTATCAAATTTATTTTAAATTGTTCACATCATGCCAGTGCAAACTCATTAATATCCATACCTATCAAGAGTCAAATCAGGTTCTTCCTCCTTGCACATCATCACTCTCAAAAAACCCCTCAGAAGCCTGTGGACCAGATTAACTACTCAACGGTACCTTTGCACTCACTTTGAAATTACAGTGAATTGCCCCAGTATTACGATTTACTTTAATTAGTTTTGACTTACTATTCAAATTAATTTGAACTCATCAGTAGAGAAATTCCACCCCCCCACCCCCCCTTTTTTTTTGTTGGAGAGATTAGAATAATTTTCTTATTTTTAATTTCTCTTTTGGATTGTCTGTGTAAAACAAACTTTAAAAAAATAACAGAAAACACAAGCGCTGAGAGCAAATCCGGCATAGTCTGTTAAATGGAGTGACTGTGGTTATATGGGACCATTGCCTGGCATTCACACCTGCTGAGCAATGACAATGCGACGGTCTCCTCAGGACCTCAAACACTCTTCAGCAGCAGGAGCAGCTTTCATTCATTGCTACCTGCAAGTTATGCTTAGCTTTACCTCAAAAATATGGGGAGATGACATGGGAAATATGGAAAATTTGCGTAGAAACACTCAAATGGTATTTTTTCCTAGCCATTGAAGATGAGAAATAACAAATTGGAACAAATAATAAAAATACTTTTTGCTCTAAAGTAGGTGGTGTTGGGAGACAGAGGTGCAGCTACACAATTAAATGCTGTCCGGACTTGCTAAGCAGGAACAATTTGGCACTTTAAAATGTGCTTTTTGGCACATGCAGCTGTACAGAACTGCAGGAATCAACCTGGAAGAGAGGTTGGGTTCGCACACAAACAGAGGACTCACTTAAAAGAGATGCTGAACAAAAGTATGTACCAAAATGTGTATTCAAGTGGTGGTCTCAGCACAGTCCTCCCCCGTGGCTGCAGAGGAGGCACTTTATGTAATGGGGATGACAGACAACAGGGTATCACAGTGGTCCGGCTGTGTTTTTAACGTCGAAAAAAGAGTTTGTGGAAGGAATAGACTCAACAGGGCAGGTGGAAACATGCCAGCCTGGGTCAAGGAGGATATTGTGTCTAAAGAAGGAAAGAATGCGATATAATATAGTCTGGCAAGAGCGCAGAAATTGTTTGGATTGAAATAAAAGATAAAAAGACCAAAGAAGGAAGATAGGAAACTATTGTAGTCCATCTGGAGCAAATAAAAAAGCAGCCTGGAATATTGATGCAGATAATGAGCCCAAGGAAAAGCTTCATGTTGACAAACCTCTGCTTCCTGGGATGGGGCGAGGAGAGCAGGGATGCTGCACCACGCAGGATGGGATCTCTAACCTGCTGGGTTCCAGTTATTTCACTTTTTTTTAAAAGCTTTTTGCCCCATAGCTGAGGTTTCTCCTGCTTTATGCAGCTCTAGAGGCCATCAGCGTGGAGGACATCAGCCCACACACCCCCTCCTTGACCCTCAGGTCCCTGCCGAGGTCACCCCACCATAAGCCATAGCTGCAAGACAACCATCCAGGTTAAACCTAAACCAGGGGGGAATAAAAGTGATTTAAATCCTGATCGGTTCCCCAAGATGGTTCAAAGGAGCTGGAAAAGGGCAAGA